>NC_056729.1:1609691757-1609841757 GCF_019279795.1 Protopterus annectens | reverse complement strand
GCAAAATTTAAGGAATAATTCCAGTATTACAATAAGGCCTGCTGATAAAGGAGGTCCTATTGTGGTATTAGATACACAGTATTATCATTCAGAGATGTGTAAAATGCTCAATACAGATGCATATAGGCAAATTACTATTGACTGTGTCTATGATATGAAAGAGGCAATAGATAGGACGCTGTTTGAATGCAAGCAGACAGGAAGTCTTTTGGAGGAAGTATATACATACATGCAAGTACAGTTTCCATTAATTCCCACTATTTCAGGGCTACCCAAGATACACAAGAATTTGATCGAACCTGAATTTAGACCTATTGTTGCAGGCTCAGGTTGGCTCACTGAGCCTATTTCCATCTTTCTAGATAAAGAACTTAAAGAGGTTGTTAGGTCATCCAGATGTATCTTGCAAGACACTGAGCAGTTTTTAAGGGAACTGTATATTGCTTCCATTGGCTTAGAACCCAATGAGATAAGTGATATTATCCTAGTTACAATGGACGGAAGTCCTTATTTACCTGTATACCGAACAATGAAGGTATACATTTTCTGCAGTTATATCTAGTAAGAAATTCTGACTTCTCCACTAGCAAGATTGACCTTATACTATTGTTGATGGAGCTGGTTCTTGAAAACAACGTTTTCCTCTATGATGGGGTTTACTACAAACAAACAAAAGGGGTCGCCATGGGCACCAGCTGTGCCAATAGCTATGCTAACTTAGTCATGGCGACCTTTGAGGATACCCACATCATCAGAGATCCACATATTTATTTCTACAAGAGATTTGTAGATGATCTCTTTTTTCTTTGGAAGGGAACACATGAAGAGCTCCTAAACTTTCACAGTGAACTTAATTTGAGAAATTCATTTTTGAAATTCACCATGGATTGGTCTTCAGATAGTACAGACTTTTTAGACGTTACAGTCTTTAAGTCAGGGGATGGTATAAATACTAGGATCTTTAGGAAAACTTGTTATAAACCATCTTTCCTTCATAGATCTAGCATGCACCATCCACACATCTTTGATAATATTATCAAAGGACAAGCTATGCGTGTTTCAAGACTTTCTACCAGGACAGAGGACTATAATATAGGATTATCTACACTTAAAGAAGGACTTAGCACCAGGGGCTATACATTAGATGAGATAGACAGAGTATATAGACAGATGAACACATTGAGAGAGAGTAGAGCTAGACCATACTTTTCTCAGGACACTCGCCTAGGAACAAATTCGAACAGTACTATCAAAGCATGCACACTTGATATTATCCTACCTTTTGGTAAGGGACTCAATGTGATCCAACAATCAGTTGAGAGACACTGGAATATACTAACTGTTGATAATCGAATAGCCAATTTAGTAGGAAGTATCCCATCATTTACTTATAGCAACATGTACAGCTTAAAGAGAATATTATGTGGTAATCAAATGATAACACCTGTACTAAGGACAGGGCTGGAGAGGACTAGTCAGTGTGGTAGATGCCCGCAATGTAGATACATTGATGAATCACACTATTTCAGACATCCCACCACGAACCATCTTTGGACAATACACTGCAACAGTGACTGTAACACCAAAAACGTTATATATGTAGCTCACTGTGTGCATTGTTATTCGTTCTATGTAGGGAAAACCAATAGAACACTAAGGGAAAGAATCAGAGACCATGGGTATTGTCTGAATAGACAGCAGGAATATAGTGCTTTGGCTTAAACATACCTTAAGGGAAGGTAGACAACACACCTTCTTGTTTCAAGTACTACAAGTGATTCCAGTGGGACGGAGATTAGGGGACATGTTAAATACCACAGAACAAGCTGAGTTGAAGTGGATATGTAGGCTAGCTGCCCATAGAGAGAAAGGTTTGAATGAAGTATTGTCCATCAAACCACACCTTAAGGGCAGGTCTATTAGATAGACCGTCCGTCCATCATTGTTTAGTGGTTACAGTGTAATCTATGAGACACCCAGTTGCTAGATGTTTTCATCTGTTTTCATCTGCCTTTAATAATGGTTATAACCACATTATAACATTTATGATTCCATTAATATGTATTGGTCCAATTTCAACTGATATTGTCTTATCACAATACATACTTCCCTTCTGTAGTTCAGTTACATATATTCCTTGATCAATATACATTGATGCATTTATGACTATATTCAGCATAGACATATGATTATTTGGAAGTTATAGATAGTGTTTGCATATCTTATGCTTTGGTCACCAATGTGTATTATTACACCAGTGATTTATTCTCTGAGTCAGAGATTGAAGTATAGAGTATATACAGTGTTAGTGATATTAATTTGCCTCTCTGGAAAAGTATTTACAAGTAGCTAGTAATTATTTGCATTATTTGCACTTAGCGGTACTAACACTCATCAGTTTGTTAGTATGTCGATGCTTTATCATGTTAGTTATTTAGGACTAGTTATTTAGGACTGAATTTAGCAGTCATACATTTCTGGATGAATTTAGTTGTATGGTCATAACCTTTAGAGACATATTTTCACATAAGTTAGTTATATGAGAGTTTTATTATCATTATTAATATTATTATCATTATTATTATTATTTTTTCGTTTATATTATTAGTGTTATTATCATCATTTTTAATATTTTTCACATTATTTATAATATTCATTGCTTTGTTTATATCATGTTATATTTATTTGTTTTTAAGTGTTGCATCTATGGGATTTCTTAGAAGCGTTGCTTTTATATATACTTTATTTTTATTCATTATATATTTGCTGCGCTTCTTATGTTTATGGGAAGTGTCCTATGCATGCGCTTATTCAGCTAAGTTGTCGTTTTTATATATTCTCTATATGTCTTTGTATATACAATTATATTCATGCTTTATTACTCTAAGCATGTGATGCTCCTGAAGTGAGCTACTGGTGTTGAAGCTGTCACTTTAAATGCAAATAGCAGGTTTGCTGACAAGCTTGAGTGAAAGTCACATGTATTAGTACTATGTTTAGGATTGGATGGAAGTCTGTTTTAAAATATTCCTAACATATTTAAACTGTTTTAAACTAATTATATCTGTTTGTCTGAAGAAGCAGGTGGAGTGCCTGCGAAAGCGCTCACAAATAAAATTGTTATATTTTATTATTTCGCTACTGTTTGGATGTGTGTTATACCTTTTGTTGAGCACGAGGATTGGACCGAAGGGTTGTGTTTCAGTTAATGTTTGGAACTTTGGACATTTGCAGCGGATTATTTCCAGGAGTCTCTTGGAGCCGGTATTTGGCTGAACTACCACAATTTGAACAATATATCTTTGTTTGTTCATCAACTTGCTTGGGGGAGTTGGTTATATAACAGATACTGTTTTGCTTTGGAACGTTCGTCAGCTTGTTTTCTGGAAGCTGGTGAAGTTACGCTGAAGCAGTTTGGTGAGTGAAAGAGCTCTTTGTAGTCGCAGTACTAAATTTAGTGCTGAATTAACTGTTACAGACATTTTAATATTACGGCTACGTGTTTGGTGCTATAGCTTGGTTACACAGCACCCCAACACCCTCTTGACTTTTACAACAGCATACCAGCAGTTATTTTATTGTTTCTTAGCTCCAGGGTGTGTTTCTCTGCATATTTTTGGTCTACGTTAGGGTGGTTTATATAATATATATATATATATATATATATATACACAACATCATATATAGCTACACATATATAGATATATACCTATATGCACATGTCTACATTTATACAAACACACACACAAACATATATGTATGTAATTACATGTCCCCTATATTACCACTACCAGTGCTACATGCTATGTGTGAGGGAACAGCACACATAGCAATACACACAGACATCTACAGCTGTGAGTGAGTGCAACATGGACGGGTATGTCACATGTGAACCCCTTGTTGGGACCACATTGCCCTTGTCTGTGAAGTATGGAATGGGAATATGGGGAAGTATGGCAGGTATAGTTGTGAAGGTGGTCAGGGTTGGTAGATATATTGGACAGCCTACAGGGGTGGTATGTCACACATGTGTGTGTGGTCTGTGATGTGGACACCCCATGGGCCCCAATATGGACACAATGGGAACAAGCCTCCCACCCACTGCTATTCACAACAGAATTCTACGTCCCAAAGGTACCTGGCCTGGAGGCTGAGCAGGTGGAGCATGTGGACCCTGTGAATGTGTACCGGGTGCCTCAAGGTGATATAGCACATCCCACATGTGTCTGTAGAGCCCGTTATGGAACAGACCCTTGACCTGACCTCGAGGGACAAGATCATGTGTGTGTGTGTGCCCCCAGGGGGGGACAACATCCCCTGAGCTGGTTCCACCTGAAGGTATACCTGGAACAGTACAGGAGGAGGCCACAGGTTGGGCCACACATGTGATGTGGCCTGGTAACATGGGTAGATGAGTTTTGAGAGGTGGTTCTGCTGGCCAATAGTACATATACATGCTATTGTGTCACTGTTATAGAGCATATATGGGTAGTACTAGTCTACACAATACTGGAACATGTCCAACAGCATGCATAGATATCCCCAATAACACAGAATGTCAGATGTGCAGCAACCACATAGCAAGCATACCACAGGCATATATGAAACCATAGTGGCCCTGACAATGGCATGCAGGTGAATAGTATGTAACAGGTTAGCGATGATAGCGTCCACGCAGGGAACATGGCTACAAACACATTGCACAAAGTGTGGTACAATACAATATCTGCCCCACTGGTAGGTAAGCTGTAGCCATACCTATTGAGTTGTGTGTACAGTTTGTTTTCTCTGATATGGTGGGGGGTGACAGGTGATGTTGATGACACAAATGATGCATCATTTTGAAGCTGACATTGAGGCACACAATGTCTAAACTGATATGTAGCCTCTCTGTTACAGGTGAGGAGATATTATGCTTTGCTTATTTATCAGTTATGAGAAATATTGTATTAATGATATTTCTGTGAATATCTCCATAAAGGAGCATCACACAGTAATGGTTAAGGTATCATTTTAAAGCTGACATTCATTCAAACAAATTAAATCCAAATTGTATGGGTCTACATGGTACATTGACCAATATATTGTGCTTTGCTTTTCCAAAAAGGTAAACAATATGTACAACATCAGCATTCCTTGCCAAATATTTAATAATGACTTTGATAGGCACTATCAACATTTACACTGTTGGAAAGGTCAGTGTCTGCTGAACAACTTTCACATTCACATTTCTAGTCTAGCTCTTATAGTTAAAGAGTTATGAACATTTGTTTTCTGTATGGTATTACAAATGGATTTTTTGAAAATGAGCTCAGCCTGCACTGTTGTTCCTATGGTGAAATTAAGCAGGCAGCTTTTTTCTGAGCTGCTCCGGAGTGAATGAGTTAAGAACTGTGGTAACTTTGCTGTATGACTTGCTCACACCTGTGTCCATCTTTATGTCTTTCAGGCAAGATGTCCCATGGAAGGGTTCAGGCATACTCAGCTGCTCAGAACGACATTGTGGTAAACCACCTTATACAGCACTACCCTGTCTTGTTTGGCTGGGCCACCCATGATCAGCAGGAGCAGACCATCCTGTGGAACGACCTAGTCCACAGGGTCAATGATGTCGGACTGCACAACCGCAGTTATGAACAGGTCTGGCATCATTGTTCTGACCTGTTTCACAATGTCTGTCGGTGTGCTGCTGCAGTCTGGGGGTATCACATCACCACGGGGGGGGCATGCCATCCATCCCCCTGAAATGTGTGGAGGAGCTCCTAGCCAGCCTCCTGGCACCTGCCCGTCCGCATAGCCAACAACTGCTGGACACCTTTGTGGAGGTGAGTGTTACCCACACACTGGCTGAGGAATGTGCAGGTAAGGCCACAGACACATCAGTAGACCACTGTTACATATACATCCGCATTTGTACAGGTAGATCATGCATATCTGATATGTCATAGATATAGTTTGTTGCTGCATAGTCATGATAAAGAGATGTGCATATGTGGTAGTATTGTGGACATATACTGTTCATGTATTGTAATGCTGCACCCACTCTGTAGCAATGCCACAGGTGTGGCCACTGATTTTGCATCTTTCACCCTCTTATATAGGTCCCTCCGGTAAACACCCAAGGCAGCAGCCTGTAGCTGGTGAGTATGGTTTATGTAGATGTTTGCCATTACAGTGGACATGTATTGGCTATGGTATATTCCATGCACACATCTAAGACACCTACCCTGAATGCATGCTGTACATGTGCACTTATTGTTACTGTTAAATGCACAGCATCACAGTGGTGACCATGATGGGGTATTGGAAGGGTATGTCAGACACCTGCAAAATAACTAACATCTTGTCATTGCGGAATGTGTCCACAGGGAGTAACATAATGGTGGAAGACATAAACTACAGTAGGGACATGTTCGGAATAACACCCATATACAGTGCAACACCAGTGTATATACCTGTAGGACAATGGCAACTGTTGCAGAGTTACACTATGGCATAATATATTACTGTGGTCCACATTATCAACTGGGACTAGGCGGTAATACATGGTGTTCAGTGTATGGGACACTGCAAACTGACACACATGTGTAAGGCTGAGGGGGGTGTCAGCATGACACACCAGTGCACTGCAGCAGGGATCCTAAGAATGCTAAGAATGGGTGCATCTGCACATAGTCATGTTCAGGAACTATGGCAGATGTAACCCTACCCCCACTGCAATAGTGACGGCAGTGTGTGAACACCAAGGAATGTGCACATGAGTAGACCTTGCAATCATGCAGATTAGGGGGACATGTGTAGGGCAGACTGAACATACACTGGCAAATGCAGATGGCCCACACTAGGTGCAACAAACCGCCATGATAAGGGTGTGCACACATATGCCCACACTACTCATGTCCCAACACCTTTGCGCAACGGTTCTTGGAATTCATAAATTCCAACGCCCTGGATCAACTAATCCATAGTCCCACCAGGGGCTCCAATATCCTAGACCAGGTCATTACCAACATGGGAAATCAATGCTCCATACCTGTGGTCACCCCCTCGTTAGTCAGGTCTGACCATAAGCTAATCACCCTTAACATCCACATCCCACCCCCACCCCCCAGTAAAGAAACCACCATAAAAACTTCTAAAGCCAACTTCATGCTTCTCAAGTCAGAAGTGACAAACTTCATGACACCCATGCAGACGGGAACTGAAAGTTCAACTGCTGAATCCTACACTACGGCACTGTACGCACACAGCCACTCATGCATGAATCGTGCCATCCCAAATAGAACCAAAATGCTCTCATCCAAAAAGGAAGCCAATCTGGTGGTCCCCTGCCATAAACAAACTTTACAACAAAAGGAAGAAACTTTTGCAGAAAAGAGGAAAATCCCAGGATGCAAAAAACTCCCTTACTAGCCTCAGTAACAAACTGAGATGCCTCATAAAATCCTCCAAAGCTAGTTACGAAAATAAAATTGCCAAAGATTCCAAAGACAACCACAAAGCATTCTATAATTATGTCAAGAATCTAAATGGCAATGCTCAGATCTGCTCTGAGCTAAAACAGAATGGCATTAAATATACTGATCCAAAGGATATTGCCAATATCCTGGCAGATCGATTCAGTGCCAACTTCCCCTCTCACCCCCTAAATGGCCCATCTCAATACCGTAAGATTGCCAAATTCCAGTAATAACAGCCACACAGGTACAAAACGCACTCTCTAAAGCCAAGAATACAGCATCCATGGGACCAGATGACATCCCGGGCTGTGTACTACATGAACTACAATATGAACTGGCACCTCACCTAAGTGTCATGTTTAATCATAGCCTCACCTCAGGTTTCGTGCCCACTGAGTGACGCAGAGCTATAGTTATCCCAATCCACAAGGGGGGATCCACCTTGGATTCCGGAAACTACCGTCCCATCAGTCTGACAAGCCTTATCTGCAAGGCCATGGAGCGTATTATCATGGAACTTATAAACAAAGACATTGGCAACCTTCAAACACTGGACCCCACCCAGTTTGGGTTTGTGAAGGGCCGATCTTGTCTCCTGAACCTGATTGACTTCTTTGAATCAGTTTCCAGAGCCATGGACAAGGGTAAGGTGGTCCACACAGCCTATCTAGACCTTGCCAAGGCCTTTGACACCATCCCCCACTCTGGAATCATAGATAAACTTACTAAGTTGGACATTAATCCCTATGTCACCCAATGGGTTGCTAAATGGCTTACTGATAGAACCCACACTGTAAAAGTAGCCGGCTCCAAATCCAGCTCCAGACAAGTGACAAGTGGAGTACCTCAGGGTGCAGTCCTGGGGCCGCTCTTCTTTGGCATCTACTTCTCTGAAGTACAGGTCAACACTAAGGGACTCTGGCTAACAAAGTTTGCAGATGACTGCAAACTGGGAGCCATTATTGAATCCCCAAATGATGTGGATACTCTACAAAAGGGCCTTACAGAAACAGATGCTTGGTGCCAGAGCCATGGGCTCAAGCTCAATGCCAAGAAATGTATTGTTATCCCTTTGGAAAAAACATGTATCCATGAATTACCATATAGGTGGCAGTACACTAAACACAGAAAGTGTGATAAGAGACTTAGGGACACAGGTGGACAGTGGTCTCACCTTCGATAACCACATTGCCACAACAGTCAGGAAATCCTTCTATGTGGCACACCTCATCACGAAGGGCTTTTCATCCAGAAAAAGGAGGTCATTGTCCCTGTACTCATCCCTCATTAGACCCATTATAGAATACAATGCCCCATTTGGTATGTACCTCTCAAGACATCTGCAACAACTGGAAAGGCCTCAGAAATACCTCACTAAAAGAATCACAGGCCTATAGCAGATGCCCTATGCTGACCGCCTTTAAAACTCCAGCTATACTCTGTCATATCGTCTACTCAGAGGCAATCTCTGCTTAACATACAAGGCCATGTCAAACCCAGAGCTGTTGGACATGCTACACTTAAAGAAATCCCAATCCCTCAGAGCTACACGCTCCAGGGATCTAAACCTTGTCATCACAATAAACAAAACATGTTGGAGGGATAGGTTCCTGACCCAGAGACTCCCCAGACTCTGGAATAGATTGCCCATACATGTCAAGCAGAGTGCCTCTTTGGACCTCTTCAAGAGGAACCTTGACGATTGGATGGGAGAAAGGAAATTCACCCCAGGGATCACGTCAGTCGCCCTGCTAGACAGGGGTACAGGAAAGTAAATAATGTGGGAAGAAATATTCAGGGAATTGTTATGGATAGGCTTGTATAGGTCCTAGGGCTGATAGCCTAGTACTAACCTATGAACCTATGAACCTATGAGTGTATGCATCGCGGTCAGCATCCACACACCTAACACATTCCATAGACACTGCGTGTGAAAGTACAGGACATATGTCACATATCGGGCTCATGTACTGTTAATATATGTGGTGCTGTGGTCCCATGGCAAATCAAGGAAGGGTGCGTCATATCAATAAGGGTGTGTACACCCCCCATAGCCATGGTATGGTCTGATGGTTGTCAGTGTAATAGTAATGGATTGGTCATACATGGTCCGCTGATGTTGAGAGCTGTAAATCAGATATCAGGCATTCACAGATGACATCTGTCCACATATCATTCCAAGTATATTTTGCTGAAAAACATAGGGGCTGTGAGCATGAAAACTGACATACAGTATTGGAGTACTACAGTCCTCATAGCAGTCAGTTCAACAGTTACTACACATTCAGCAATGGGTTGTACACCTGTAGAGTGTGGTGCATAGTACATGGCAGGGTGCAGAACAGGTGCACAGCAATACTGTGTACATTGGTGCAGTGGTATCCAGGGGAAGGGGCATCACCTAGTGACACAGTAGATGCATTACACACATGTAGCATGGATTAACTATAGCTGCACTGCATGCTGTTGTGTATCATATGTTATGCATGTTGACAGATGGGTAATAGGAGGACTGTGTGTACTATCATTGTGCAACCTCACCTGTATGTGTGTGTGCATCCTGGTGGGTAGTTAGTTTGTCTGTAGGGTCACTCTGGTAAAGTGGAGGGAGGTTGATGCATGTAGGATGCATGTGTGCATGTATGTGTGTTTGTGTGGGTGGCCATGTATGCACATGTGTGAATGTGAGGTTGTTCATACAGCAGTACCTCCCTTTGGGATTGTGCAATTCATGGACATGGACTACCACATTATACACCAGAAATACATGTCATGTATGTAATCACATGACAGCTGATAGTATAATAAGGTCTGTAGGATGGAACAGGCATTGAGATGGAAGGTAGACAATAGGTATACCCTTAATATCGCATTCAGCAGAGAGGTGACCAACAACCCACATATGCAGCACTACAGATGCATTCGGGAATTACTAGTCAACACCAGGAAGTGTATCCATATATTACAGTTGTCACATGATAGGATGATTGAGCAGCATATCTGGCATGTACTGGGCAATACATACACATGGCACTCCAGTGCGTGATATTATGAAGTGAACATAGTAGTCCACACATGTCAGGCAGGTAATGTAGTAACAGGTCTTGTGTTGTGATCACTTGTCTAGGCATTTAGAGGACTGATACATTAATGAGTGGTATCAATGAGTGTATGTTACCAAGTGTGATGCAGGATGGGGAACGCATTGAAATATATGTGGGACTGTCTGTAAAGTCACAGACAGGTAGGTATTAAGGTGGAGTGTGTGTGTGTGTGTGTGTGTGTGTGTGTGTGTGTGTGTGTGTGTGTGTGTGTGTGTGTGTGTGTGTGTAAAGTCGCAATGTAGTTTAAAAAATGAAGACAGATACATTTCTTTCTCTTTCAGTGGCTTTTATTAACTGCAGTACACATGTGCGGGAGCCTCATGGAAAGTACCAGGGAGACTCCCAGAACAAAGAAATAAACAAGCTTATATACTGGTGATATTGCTGACAGTACAAAAATATAAAACTGAACCAATTAGATCATTACACAGGGCAATTAACCAATCAAAGGTTTACCCGTAAACATAAGACAATTCACCTCATCATATCTCTAGGCAGTAGAGAAAATCGGATATACTTCCATAAAAGGCACATTTCCTGCCTTCAGGCAGAATCTAGTTTGTTCAGTATTTTGCCATTATTCACAGTTCAGAGTTGACAGTAGTCAGTACATCTCAGTTTATACAAACTGTCACATACTCAGTTCCCTTGAAACACATGCTTTGCCCGTTCATATTCTACAATCCCCCATTTGATGCTATGTAAGCATCTTCATTTAACCTGTCATACATTTGCCACAGATCTAGCATAACCATGCTACTAGTCTTTTCATCATTGAGAGACATTTTCATTTCATTATCTACAGTCATAGTTGCAGCATATAGAATTTAGGCACTTTCTTCACAGTTTTTGAAGACATTAATTTCAAGATCAGTGCTTTGATTAGAAATAAGACAATGAATGCAACAATTACTAATACTGCAATTAACAAAATCAGCTTCAACAGTCCACCACCCCAACCTGAGAACAGGTTGGTCAATCAAGCCCATGTTGAGCTATCAGCCTCTTTGGCTTCTGAGAGTTTGGAAATTCTCTGAATCAGTTCAAGGTGACTTTCAATTTCGTGCTGATTGTCAGGGATAAATGCACAGCACTCCTCTTGGATTAAAGTGCAAGTTCCCCCTTTCGCCACTAGGGTGAAATTGAGGGCCATACAGTTTTGGAGTACTACAGCCCTCATAGCAGTCAGTTCAACAGTTACTAGTTCTAAGGCAGAAAATGTAGCATTGCTCAAAATTTCGCGCAGTTTAGATAACTTTCTCAGTTCCCAAATTGATTTCACTGCTCCGTATGATGGAATTATACCAGCCCATGATATTACATCATCACCCAAGTCCATATGGGACAGTACTTTGGTACTAGCATGAGACAAGTCATGATGATAAATCCATGAAGCATCAACTTTGCCTACCGGATTGGCAGGCTTCTTGACCTCTCGAACGTTCCAAATTTTTCCCTTAGGTAATGTAGATACATGTCGGATAGCTGGAACTAGGTAACCCAGGAAACAGCTGCCAGACCAGTTTCCTGGTAGCCATATATATGGTTTTCTTCCACACACAAAATAACAGTTCTCTACTTTGATGGTGATATTGATAGGCTTAAAGCGATTCTCCAGCGTGATATGGAAACCAGTAACAGAAACAAAGTGTTCACGCCACGAAGACACAACGCGGTCTGATTATTAAGTATAGATCCACAAATATAGACCAGCACATAGAGGATCGCTTAAAATGCCGTTTTTATTGAACATACATAATCCAAATGTGATGGATATAAGCCAATATATGGCGGAGACATTTTTTCAAAAATTTTTCAGCATTGATAAAGGCTGTTTCAAGCCGAAACAGGTTTGCTCTTTGTGATGGCTTATATCCATCACATTTGGATTATGTATGTTCAATAAAAATGGCATTTTAAGTGGTCCTCTATGTGCTGGTCTATATTTGTGGATCTATACCTTTAATCAGACCGTGCACGTTGTCCTTCGTGCGTGAACACTTTGTTTCTGTTAAAGCGATTCTCAGCAATCTGCCGCCCTTCAAATATTTTCCAGTAGACAGTTTCTATTTTCCAGGAAAAGTTAGCTATAGAGTTTTTTACAATTCTTGATACAGGTGAGAAATCGGTTACAGAACCCCATGCAGTGCAGTTATATACCACTGTTTTGTTGCAATGGCTTCACCCTACTCTGATTTTATCAAGTTAATGGAAACATACAGTTCCATTTTGACGGACAGACAACTGTAATGCTACTTTGGGTTTCGAAATAACTCTTGATGTGTCGTAAATCAGATTCATCCATGTCTCTTTAATGCCTAAAGGAACTATATTTAGCATCAATCCCCCATGAACCGTAGGAATGGCAGTGCAGATCCAGCAATTGGAAACATTAACGGATGATGCATAAGTATATTTTATAGCTTGGTAGGTATTGAATGGTGGATGCCATGCAGTTCTTTTGGCATGAGGTATTACTGTAGTGGAAAATAGGAATGGCCACAGTAGAAATATAAGAACAACAAAAATAACCACCAAGATTGTTTTACAGTATCTTAGTGGAAATGGTGGTTTTGGTGGTATTGTATTGGAATGGAGAAGTGTTCTGATTGTAGAAATGTCGGACATTATCTGGTGCAGGAACAGTATGGCTTCAAGTACGGGAGGCGATAGGTGGAGATTCTGGAGCTGTGAAAGGTAGAGGTGTTTGATCTTCGGAAGGGACGACTTTCTTAATGTGTGATATACGAATCCAGGTTGGTGAGCCTTGTAACCGCTAAAGAGTTTGCCAATAGAACCAAGTAAGGCCCCTTCCAACGAGGTTGCAGTGCTGTTTTTCTGGAGAAAGACTTGATGTACACCCAATCGCCTGGTTGTAGTTCAGAAGACGTAAAAGGATCAGGGTTATGCTGTGCTGCTGCTACTTGGCAATGATAACACTATAAAAAAGAAACAAGAGAAGTGCAGTATACAATAACATCATGATCAAAGGCATCGTCCTCAGAAAAGGGTGGTGGCGGAGTCGTGGGAATGCCCATAGGTCGGCCCATTAGAATTTCATGAGGAGAAAGACCTTTAGTAGGATGTACTTGTGGTCTCATAGAGAGCAAAGCTAGTGGTAAGGCCTGTACCCAAGTGAGGCCTGTTTCAGTAGTAATTTTTGTTAGTCTAGTTTTCAGTGTTTGATTCATGCGTTCCATAATTCCGGATGCCTGTGGTCTATATGGACAGTGGAATTTTAAAGTGATGCCCAACATAGTACACAGTGAGTCAATTAATTGAGCTGTAAAATGTGTTCCACGGTCTGAATATAGATAACAAGGAACACCAAATCGAGGTATAAAGTCATAACAAAGTTTCTTAGCAACTGAGATAGCATCATTTTTCGCACAAGGGTATGCTTCTAACCATCCAGAAAAGACATTAACAACAGTTAAAACATATTTAAAAAGTGCACAAAGTGGTAATTCAATAAAATCCTATTGCAAAGCACAAAATGGTCCCAACGGTTTTGGTAAGGGTTGTATGGGAGCCATTGTACCTTTGGAAATATTGTACTGTAAACAAATAGAGCATTTGCTCACAAAGTGCTGTACAGAAACAGAAAGCTTTGGGGCAAATCAATCCTTTTGGATTTGTTTTATTAAAGCTTGTACCCCAACATGGGCTGGCAAATGATAAGCTTTAATGAGGGAATTTAGCATGGATAGGGGGCAGACTAATCTGCCATCTGGATGTTGCCAAATTAAATCAGATAGTTTCAAACAATTTTGAGCCAGCCATGTTTTCCTTTCTGATTCTGAGACCTCATTCTGTAAAGCTTTTAGTACTGTTTCATCAAAAGTTTTTATAGATTGTAATGGCTGCAAAAAGTGACCCTGAACATTTTGTGAGAATGCAGCCTGTTTAGCAGCCCAGTCAGCAAAATTATTGCCCTTACTCTCGAAAGTGTCATTGGATTGATGGGCTGCACATTTAACAACACCAATTTCAGAAGGTAACAATAAGTCTTGTAATAAATTATTGATATAAAAATGGTTTTTAATGGGTGTTCCAGAAGATGTTAAGAACCCTCGTTCTTTCCACAATATGCCAAATCATGAACAACACCATGGGCATAACGGGAATCAGTATAAATAGTAACAGACTTGTCTTTAGCTAGTTTACATGCATGTGATAATGCCACTAATTCCGCGGCCTGCGTGGAGGCGCCAGTAGGTAATCATGCTGATTGCAATACTTCAGTCAGTGTGCAGACTGACCAAGCAGCTTGGAATTTTCCGGAGTCTGTTCTTAAACAGGATCCATCAATGAAAAGAACTAAATCAGGATTTTGCAAAGGAGTATCAGATAAATTCAACCTAGGAGAAAGAACAGAGTTAACTACTAACACACAATCATGTGGTTCGCCCTCGTCTGAGGTTGGTATTAAAGAGGCAGGGTTTAGTAGTGGGCAGCATTTAATTTGTAAAGCAGGATTTCCCATTAAACTTATTTCATACTTAGTAAGGCATGCATTTGAAAGATATTGTGTTTTAGTTTTCAAAGGTAAAGCTTGAACAGCATGCGGGACTGCTAGTACAGTGTCATGTCCCAGGGTTAGTGGAGCTACCATGTCTACCAAGACAGCAGCAGCAGCCACAGCCCATAAGCAAGCTGGATAACCGGAAGCAACCGGATCCAATTGAGTGCTATAGTAAGCAATTGGTCAGTATCCTCCAGTGCATTGCTGGGTTAAGAGACCCAGAGCAGTCTTATTTCATTTGCAACAAAAGAAAACAAAAGTTTAGAATACTCCGGTAACCCTAAGGTAGGAGGATTTACCAGGGCTGTTTTAATTGCCTGAAAAGCCTCATCATGCTGTGACGTCCAGGGTAGAGGGTCAGTAATCTCCTTTTTCAACAGTTGCAACAGAGGGGCGGTAATTTCAGAAAAATTAGACACCCACTGTCTGCAGTATCCTGCTAGACCAAGGAACCCTCTAAGTTGCCTCTGGGTTACAGGATGAGGTGCAGTTTGAATAGAACTGATACTGTTTGGGAGTATCCGGCGAGAACCCATTTCAATTATGTGTCCTAAATACTGTACTTTATCTTGACAATATTGTAATTTCAATTTATTTACTTTAAATCCACGTGCGGCTAGAAATTTTAACACTAAAAGAGAATCTTCCTTACAAGCGTTACTGTCTGGGGAGGCTATAAGTATATCGTCCACATATTGGACTAGTACTGAATGTGACGGTAGCTGTAAATCTTGTAATTGCCTATGCATTTCCCTTGAAAATAAAGTCGGAGATTCTACATACCCCTGGGGCAATCGGGTCCAAGTATACTGTTGCCCTTTGTAGGTAAAAGCAAACAAATATTGACTATCAGAATGTACTGGGATAGAGAAAAAAGCTGATGAAATATCTATTACTGTAAAACAGTTAGCTGTAGGTGGGATACAGCTTAAAATAGTGGCAGGGTTTGGTACAATTGGGAAGACAGGCATAACTGCTTTGTTAACTTCCCGTAGATCCTGTACAAATCTGTAAGCTTGTTTACCAGGTTTCTTTACTGGTAATATTGGAGTATTACACAGGCTTGTGGTGGGTACTATTATCCCTTGCTGTGCTAGTGCAGAAATAACAGGGGCTATACCAGAAATAGCCTCAGCCATCAGAGAGTACTGTGGTACTCACAGCAACTTTGCTCCAGGTTTTAGAGTTATTTTTACAGGGATAGCTGAAGTCAAATATCCTACATCATTATCATGAGTTGTCCACAAGCAAGAGGGTAGGGAGTGTAAATCTTCATTTCTGTTAGAATCTGACTGAATACACATTGACTGCAATGTGATAGTATCATCCAAGGCTGCTAAAGTAGTGTCCTGTTGGTCTGAAGGTACTTGGAGATAGACTCTGTCAGCTGTGCAAAAGATGGTGGCCCCCATTTTGCACAACAAGTCTCGTCCTAATAAATTTAAAGGCGCTGATGGTCCTACTAAAAAGGAATGATTATCCTGCAATGGTCCCAAAGTTACTGGGACCAGGACGGTTTCAGAATACTCAATAGGTATACCGGAAAAACCTACTCCTTTAGTCACTTTATTAGAAAGTGGAATACTTATGGCTGTTCTGCTAGTTAGCATAGATTTAGTTGCTCCGGTATCAATCAAAAATGGATATGGTTTATTTTTAACTAGTAACATAACATGAGGCCCATCCTGATCCACAGGAAGGAAGGGGTACAACTGCTGTTGTTTCTGTTCAGGGAACCTTCATTGTGATTGTTGCCGAGGGTTTGGCGTCCAGTTAGAATTTCATTGTTGTGGCACCTCAGTGTATGGTGCAGGTTGCACTGCCAAATATGGACACTCATTTTTCCAATGGTCTGTCTGGCCACAATTGAAACATTCATTCTGATTACTTGGATTTTGGGTTTGGGTGGGTTGTGTACCTTGATAGTTTTGTTTATTGTGAGCAGCTGGACTGTGACCTCTACCTCTCCCCCATCCCCGCCCTCGTCCTCTACCTCAGTGACCGGGTTGGCCCAGAGCATTGCACATTTGAATTTGTGCTTGTACTAATTTTTCCTGTAAATCCTTCTTTTCTTTAGCCAAATAGTCAGATAGGTATTGTACTTGCTGGACTAACTCATGCAGGCCCAGACTAGGCCAATTCAAACATACTTCTTTTAATTTATCTCTCACTTGAGGGCGTAACCCATCCACAAAAGCAGCTGACAGCCCACTCTGTGCTGGCCCTTCGGTGGGCTCTGGATATCCGGAATATGCCTCAAAGGCATCAGTAAGTCGTTGTAAATATTCATCTATAGGTTCATCTTCTTTCTGTATGACTGACTTAATTTTAGACCAATTTGGGGTTGGTGGCACTATGACGATAATAGCATCAACTATTCATTGTCTAACCGCTTCAAAACCGTTTTCCCCTTGTGTGTTATGCTTTGGAATTGGGGTGGGGACATTAGCATGATTCCATATATGTTTCATCAGATCAGCTGGAACTGCGTATTGGAGGACAGCTTTGACTTCTTCTATAGTAGGATTTTGTAAACATATGTGTCCTGCTAATACGCATTGAAACTTTTCTAGGTTATTATGAATGGGCGGGAGTGATTTAGTAATAGCTTGAAAATTAACTACCGACCACGCCCTAGGTACGACTACAGTAGCCGGTTGTTCCTCATCTCTGGCATGTGCTGGATTTGGAACCTCCCTCAGTGGAAATACTCCTGCTTCATCTGACAAGCCCGTGATCGAATTGGAAGTAAAGCTTTGATGAGATTTATCTGGACTAATGTAACCATCCTTGTCCTTAACCACAATTGGGCATTGCTTATAATATTTACCCTTGTGTGAATAAACCGTTTTCCTGTTTTGAGGTATTTTTGGCTGACTGGACCTAGGGTCAAAAAGCATTTGCACTTTTCTTTTGTGCTGTTTCTTAATCTTAGAGCGGGTCACTCTAGGGGATGATTTGCCTGTATCTATTTGGTTAGGTTGTTCTATAGCCAGGCGGCTAGGCTGGCCTCCTATCACCTGATCTCCCCATCTGGGGTCCGGAA
Organism: Protopterus annectens; assembly: GCF_019279795.1. NCBI lineage: Eukaryota > Metazoa > Chordata > Ceratodontiformes > Protopteridae > Protopterus > Protopterus annectens. The sequence continues at coordinate 1,609,823,622 of NC_056729.1, read as the reverse complement.
TGATTTGCTCTTCCATCCACCAGCTTTCACTCTGTATTGTAGAACTAACAGTTCCATCCTGTAGTTGTGAAGGTTGATATTGTGGTGGAGGAGCCGTAGGGGTGGGGGGAACCATGGATTATCATCTTCAGATGATTCTGGTATCTGTAGTTTATTTAATTCTTGTACCGGATATAATCCCTTAAAGGGTGGTTCTTTTAAACGTTTACCATTAGCTATGTCTAGATTCTTAGTAGTTTGTCGCAGTTCCTTTATCTGCTCTTTTAACTTTTGTTGACTATCTTTAAGACTACTAACGACCGAATCTTTTTCCCATTCTTTTGCCTCACACATCCAATCATTAAAAGCTGCCCAGCACAACCCTGGTATTTTTCCTTTCTTTTTAAATTTTTTTCATAAATTAGTCAGAACATCTTTATTAAAACTGCCATTTTCCGGAAAAGCAAGATTGCCGTCGTCCTTAGTAAGGGCGATCCACTGATCTAAAAACATACAACTGTCCCGGGTCACCCGATAAAACATATAACCAGCTGGTGTACCTTTTTCTGGCTCATTTATTTTTCCCGCACTCGCTCCCATTTTCACTCAGTACCCCACTATCACTCGTTGAGTTATACCTGTTTACCACAAGTTTAGCTAAGGTGTTATGAAAAACATCTTGTTACCCCACTCTCATACAAGATGCTATACCTGTTTAACACAGGTTTAGCTAAGGCATTATAAAAACATTTTTTTACCCCGCTCTCATACAATAAGCTATACCTGTTTAACACAGGTCTAGTTAAGACATTATAAAAACGTCTGTTTCCCATTCTCATTCCTCCTTTCATATGTATGACACCAGTTTATTTTCCGTATTAACCCCACTCTCATACTGCGTATTCAAAGCAGAAAAGAAATGCATGCCACTTACCTTAAAACGACTGAAGGAGAGAAATCATAACTTTGTCAGATAATAATAAAAAAAAAATTGTTCATAAAACTTTGGAAGGCAGACAGGGACAGAAAAATGAAAGAAATACTACAGAAACAGAAAAATCTGTTGTGGGTCCTTTTAGCACTATTTCGTTCAGTTCTCAACTGCTGCAGCTTGCTCTTAATTCAGATCAGAGTAAATGGCACCAATTGTAAAGTCGCAATGTAGTTTAAAAAATGAAGACAGATACATTTCTTTCTCTCTTTCAGTGGCTTTTATTAACTACAGTACACACAAGCGGGAGCCTCATGGAAAGTACCAGGGAGACTCCCAGAACAAAGAATTAAACAAACTTATATACTGGTGATATTGCTGACAGTACAAAAATATAAAACTGAATCAATTAGATCATTACACAGGGCAATTAACCAATCAAAGGTTTACCCATAAACATAAGACAATTTACCTCATCATATCTCTAGGCAGAAGAGAAAATCGGATATATTTCCATAAAAGGCACATTTCCTGCCTTCAGGCAGAATCTAGTTTGTTCAGTATTTTTCCATTATTCACAGTTCAGAGTTGACAGTACTCAGTACATCTCAGTTTATACAAACTGTCACATAATCAATTCCCTTGAAACACATGCTTTGGCTGTTCATATTCTACAGTGTTTGTGTGTGCGTGTGTGTGTGTGTTTGTGTTTGTGTGTGTGTGTGTGTGTGTGTGTGTGTGTGTGTGTGTGTGTGTGTGTGTGTGTGTGTGTGTGTGTGTGTGTGTGTGCATGTGTGTGTGTTTGTGTGTACTGTTATGCAAAGCTGTACACATTTTAAAGTGCATTTTATTATTTTCCTCCACAGGTGGTGAGGTGGGTCAAAGTCCCTGCTGCATACAATCTGATGGTAGTGTACACACACTGAAGATGATGATAGTACTGTTGAGGCACAGGTGGGGTTGTCAGCAGCTGAAACAATGACATAATTTCACATCCCCCCTTTTAGCCACCCCAACCCTGCACACAGTTTCAATGCCTATACATACCCCATCACCAGTGACCATAGCGGAGAGACACCTGGCATTTGGTGGCTTTGCACAGGAACATGTGGTAACCATGTCTATTGTGTCTGGTCACAGCAGGCATAGCTGCATGTCCATCAGGGCACCACATAGGCAGATATCCCAGGATGCTCATGGTAGGGCCACTGGTTATCATGTCCTTGGCAGATGTGACACAGCTGGTACCAGCAGGCATATGTTTCAGGCTGTCATGGCAGCACAGGCACGTATGGAATGTTACACCAGATAGGGCCTGAGGCTGCAGAGGGCTGATCTCCCATATGCAAGTGACAACTCCAGTGAATTGTCTGGTACCATCTGCATGTTAACTGATCTCATGGATAGATGGTCTGGTGAGATGATGGCCCTCATCAACAGTAATCTGTCCGTGCTTGAACTTGTGGTGGGAGTTTGGCGATGGCCGCATGGACATAGGACAGCAACGCCAACAGCTGGCAGTCAACTTGGACATGCTAGGACACCAAGGGGCTCCCTCAGTGGCAGTACCAGCCCTGGCACTGCGGGGGGTACTGTCCACACCACAGCAGGCCATGATCATGTGGTCCTGGCCAGTCCTAGGAGGGACCTGGTTCCAGTGGACATTTGTCATCATCAAGTGAGAGTAGCACACTGAGAACTGTACCTGGATGTGCCCATGGAACTCCTGGCAGGCACAGTCCATGTGTCTGTGGCCAGAGGCAGTGAACTGTACACCCTGCCAGGTATGGTCTGCAGCTGTCCATAAACACCTGTGTAGGGCAACCACATGGCAGAACTGTGTGCATGCATACCCACACACTATACAAACACACCTAGGGCAACCCCATACCTAAACACACCACATCACAACGTCCAGTTCATCTCATTACACCCCTCACCTACACACATGGTGTGAAATGTATGGCTCACCCTCAGCCACTGGCAAACCAACAACACACCCTGTGCATATGATGATACCTGTGCCACATCCCTGTCATCCATACCATCAATGCAGAGACAGGCTGATATGGTTCTAATGCACACGGTGACTGTACTACAGTGTACCACAGTATTGCAGTTTAACATGTTGTAAGGAGTAAAGTGTAATGCATATATGTCAGGTAGTGTAGCCATCCAGCAATGATGCATTATAGCTGTTAGTAGCACTGGTTGATTGTGGTCTCTATAATGTTATCCATTTGTGTTGTAGGTGTACATGTGTCAGCACCAGGATGGTCTGCAGTCATATTCCACAATGGGGTATGGCACTGTGATGACACCATGGCTGTGACATAACTGGGGTACAGTTGAACACATGTCACAGGTTTGTATAACAGTTATTGCCTGTGCCACATGGACAGGTTTACTGCTGGGGCATGTATAATCTGTAACCTGATCTAGACCAATCCACATACATGCACACTCTTACTTGGCAGCACTGGGACCAGAAACCCTACCTAGATATGTAGTGATACTGAAGTATGTGGCATCCATTGCACACACCACACAGCGTTTAGGGCGATGTGTGTTCCAGGTTACATGTTACATGCAGAACATCCCCAGACATGTACAATATGCTAATGGGGATATAATGGGTATATATAGACAATACATAGTGTGACATACCTTAATATACACATTAACAGACACATAACAGACAGACACATGTCCAAGAGACATGGGCCTATTGCTACTAACTAATTTGTGTGTCCAATATGTTACAGGTAGGCTGCACACAGCACAAGCATAACTGGCCTGGATTGTGGTATCAGTTACCTGTATGGTTGATGGTGACAGCGGTAACCATAATGTGGTACATGGTACATATACCGGGTGTACCTTGGTGTAATGACACTGTACACAGCACCCACATCTCCCAGTGGATATTGTACTCCATAAAACCCATGATGACACTCTGACATACCCACCATCACACATTGGCCATGACTGCAATACAACCCATTGTATATCCCAACAGTGGTACTACAGGGGTATTCATCTAATGCACATGCCATATGCATAGTAGGGTGTTGCATTGTCATGCCTCACCTATGCCAGCAACAACACTCTCTGTACTGCTGTGTGGCAATGTGTATTGTAATAGGAGTATGTGGCCTTGGAATGCTGTACCCTACAGATATACGGACATGCACGCATACACACACTTTCCAGAACACACTGGGTATCCCATGCCTATCAACCCACTTGTACATCACTGTTGTGCTGGTACTGCAAGGCTTGTGTAGCCGGTATGGAGAGGAGCTTAACAGGGTACATGTAATGTCCCATACAGCAGCAGCCACAACTGACTATGGCAATGGGTGCTGTGGTGGTTGTGAAAGCCCTCCTGAAATTCCCAAGTACAGGTGTGCTAACGCACAGACACTTCTATACTCAGTTATGCACACTTACACATGTGTCAGTACTGGGGTGCATGGTTATAGCTTTGTACCTAGCTATTGTCCAAGGAGAAATGGGTTATGCAGGGGTTGTGTGTACAGTGATATCCTGCCACCTGCCATGTGGCAGCAGGCAATCTATCGACAGTCACTACTGTGGTGACTCTCAGGGTGAGAGTGACATTCATCAGCCAATCCTCCAGGTGCCTTCTGCACATGTCCACTAAGGTGATCAAGTTGACATGTATGCAACATGCATTACAACACATGGTTAGTGTCTGTGATGGAGACCAGTCCCCAAGCATGTTCTGTTGACTGTGGTAGTGTAGTGGAGATACCCGTGGCATGTGGTGCATACAGGATGTTATCTCCAACATGTGCCAGTTCTTACACAGCTGGGCAGACGCATCTGTGTCAATCAAGCTTAGGTTGCCTGTACATATCACAGCTGGATACCTGCCATCTGCACAGCAGTACAGGGGCTGACAGACATCAGCCTAGCAAGTAGATATGCAGTAGGACAAATGTGTTGACAGATAGACATTTTACAACAATATGTATACCATAACTACATGTCAGGAGCTCTCACTAACATGTGCTGTACAGACAGTAGTCTACAGTTACATTCCACATGTCGGATCATTACCCAGTAGGGGTTATATACTGTAACACAGCTCACACACCAGGGATACAACAGGGAGGCCTCAGAGTCCAGCTATGTCTACAGGTATGCCTGTTGTCAGTACTACATTTAGCACTCTACTCTTGCCTGGGTAGGCACTGTCAACAGTAGTACCGCCATGGTATACTACATGCCAGTTTGACTGCACCTACCCTGGGCTACTACCACTGTATGTAACACATTCACATGGAAAACAGTGCTGTACAGGCCTTATATACATCTGTGTCCCACACATGACACTCACACCCCTTGCTACTGTAATGACATCACATAGGCACATGTATTATATGTGGCATTACATACAGTTATTAAAGATGCCATTATCAGACTGAGATTTGAGCACTGGTTACAAGGGTTGAGCCATGCTTAGCAGGTATCAACATTGCTGCAATATAACAGCTAAGCTGAATTGCGCACTGGTAAGCGAAGCCTACACTGTGTAAGCGCCCATATGTTTACCCATAGCTTAGCACCGCTTAGCTTTGTGCAAACCCACACAAACACACTTAAAGCTGCTCAAAACTGCCTTAACCACTCTGTATCCGACAGCCCTTGTCCTGCCTAGTAACAAAATGAACAGCCCTTGCAGGTCTTGAACCCAGGACCCTGTACACTGCACTCACAACACTTACCCACTATGCCATGACCACTGTGAAGACAGCTGTTGTTTTTCCAATATATCTGTCAATACACATATTGATTAGTATTAAACAATTGCCTTTACTTCCACAATTGTGTAGTACTTGTTATTAATATGACTGTTGCATCACATATGTTGTTTTGTCATAATGTACACATAGATACATATGGTGAGATACATATGGGAGGGTATACACTACCATGAGATTTACACATGACAGGAATATAGATATATACATATAATAGGTTGATATATGTCTACATGTACAGCTTCTTCTTCTTTCGGCTTTTCCCTGTTAGGGGTCGCCACAACGGATCACCTGTCCGCTCATGATTGGCAGTGGAGTTTTACAGCATCGAGTTGCCAGCCTAGCACCCCAACCTTCCACAGAAGGAACACACTCATTCTTAGGGCCAATTTAGAGTGTCCAATCCACCTACAGCATGTCTTTGGGATGTGGGAGGAAACCAGAGCACCCGTAGGAAACCCCCGCGACCACAGGGAGGACATGCAGACTCCGCACAGAAGGCATCCCAGCCAAGGATCGAACCGAAGAACCTGTTGCTGTAAGTTGGCAATGCTAACCAAAGCATCACCGACATGTATATTCATACATATGTCTGTATACACATCTGTATAGTGCATCATATATATGGCCATGTGTACATCTCTTCGTATGTACATATATATATATATATATATATATATAGCTATACATGTATGCACATCCTATTTGTACAGATATGCCTATTTATGTAGCTATATATGTAGATATCTATAACTATATGCGCAAACATATCTATTCTGTTATACCTATTACTGTCAATATATATGTAGATATCCATATGTGTATATATATATATATATATATATATATATATATATATATATATATATATATATATGTGTGTGTGTACATATCCAGCTATGTATGTCGATATGTATATGTGTATATATCTATATAGATATATGGATAATTATATATACATATATGTTCACCATCTGTCCTGAACATGGAGTGGAGCCCTACCTCAGCCCCAATAGTCACAACCTCTTGGTGCAAGTGGATGTCAGGAATGTATTGCAGGTATATATGTAGACTATTGCTACTGTAATAGGGGTTGTCTTCACAGACATGTTGTGTGTGGAAGGTCACATCTGCTTTTAATATGTGCGCCATTGGCTACTGACAGACATCCTAAGGACGTCATAGTACAGTACCACTGCTAGCACAGTAATGATCCTGTGGACTACAGCAGAGATATGGGCAATAAATGTGGACAGTCTGACACACTCTGGTCAGTCCAGAGGTATACACGATACCCCTTAGTGCAAAACATGTTGACCAAGCCTGACAATGTAGATGTTAACAGCCATGTAGATGGGTATATCACGTAAATACTGGCATACATTTACCCCATAGGTTATGCATTCACACACCCCTGTCTGTCCTGACATATAATAACTGCTGGTACAGAGGTGCCATGCCCACATACTGCCCACTAGTTAGTGACATACATCTGTACAGCATCCCACTGCTTTGTCTGCCATACATGACTATTATGGTGGCCTGGCAGCAGTACATCTGGCAAGTATCTGGACATAACATCACACTGGGTAAGTACACTAAGCTGCTAGGCATGTAACAAAGCACTGTTCAGGCTACAGGCAGACTGCCGCAACACTGGCCTACATTTCTATGGTGGAATACACATGTACCTGCATATATAGCAGACTCTAAAGACATGTCACAGCGCAAAGTTACTGACACCTGTGTGAAAGTGCATAACCACAACCAATGTGAACACAGCCACAGCCACATATGGTAAGCTAGCATAATAATACAGTATATGGACTATCTGATCAACACCATCCTTATATGTTCCACTCACAAACTAATCCTACATATACTGGGCCACTACACAGTGTAGTACGATGCCTGTCTGTGGTATGGGACATGTGCGTGTTTGGTCCTACAAACATGTAAGCCAATAGGGTAACTTACAGTGGAGCAGCATGTAACATCAGATAGAACAGGACCAAGAACAATGACATCTACCACAGTCTGTAGACAGGCCAAGGTACATATTTACAATACACACACTGTTGACAGTCACCATACGTACACATACCTCAGTATTGTACACACAACCACAGAATTCCCAGGTTATGTCCTCAAATATAACCCCTACTATACATAACATGTGTAGCAGTGAGATGTCTCACTGGCTTGTTATCAGATATGATGTCAATAAATTATGATGTACAGAACATATGCACCTGTTACTGCATGATATATGTACAAATGTTGACAGAGTTGTGGCTGGAGGCACAAACACAGGGCCAATATTGACATGTTGCTGTGATACCCTCATACATTTACTGGTGTAACAGGGTTTGTTGTGACATATGTCCTATGAGGGATATGAAGACAGTAACTCTCATGGCTATCACCATGTACTGACTGCGATCCTCACACTATGCTTCTGCAGTTCACAGATAGGGGCTCTGTGAGTAACACAAGAAACAAAAGGCACCACATACTGCCCAGTCTGCAGATGACCCTACAGATGGGGGTTTCCTCAGAAACATAGCACTGTCACGACAGGTATTAAAACATGTAGACCAGTCATATCCACACACACCCTGTTAAACCAACATTACTCCAAATGCAGAATAGCAAAACTTACATTCTGTAGTGATGTCAGGCACATCCTCCTGTGTGTTGGCCTGTTTCCACAGTGTATGTTGTTAGAGGTAAATCCCCAATCCATCTGTGATGCTGTTTGCCAAACACCAGATCTAGGTCCTGCTCACAGTAAATGAAAACGCCCAACACCAATATGATGTTCCTAGATATTGGAGTGTGTTTCCTTGTAATTGGCTATGGGAATGTTACCACAGCTGTTCCACATGCAATCAGCTAGAGGAGGGATGCAATTCATACAGAGGCCATCAGCTGATCATGAGCATCACTTACAAAACACATGTTGCTGCCTAAGCAAAGCAGGTGTAGTTCTCCACATCCACTGGAGAGGGAGTGAGAGAGGCAGAGAGAGGCAAGGATAAGTCAGGGAGGGGGTGGGAAAGTAAAACCTAAGCATGTTTGTGTCACACACACCTACCAGTACAGGATATCAAACCCCTGACTAACTGTGTATTACTATCACATATCTATGCAGTTATTGGATGCCCCACATAGCTTACATGTTGAGGAGCTCTCCAAATGTATATGTGATGGTGAGTGACATCTGCAACAGTGATATGGTAGCGATACGGTAAGTGTAGTACCCGTGCCTGTCCATATGAACAGGTGTCAGCATCAACACAGCCACACTCTCTCAGGGACTCACACACATTGACGCACTTGGCAGGGTCAGGAATACACTTCCTCACTAGTTAGTTATAGTTAGTGGATGCTTATTATGTTTTTCATTACAATATTCCATTAGGTTTTTATATATTTTTATATTTTACACATGGATATATACATATACACATATTCTCATGATCACATTCTATGTATATTTACATTCTATGCTTTTTGCTGTGTTCTTTGTTTCATAATTTGTATTTACTAGTCGCCATATGGGTTCCTGGCCCCTCAGTCAATGAACCGTAATTTATATACAAATGGTATGAATAGTGAACTTCAATTAAGGTATAGTTTTGGCTACAGTCCACTATTTTTGTGATGAGGGAATGTATATATTCCTTTACGTGTATGCTTGCATTTATTTACAGACTATGTTTAGCAATGCTTGAAATTAGTGAAGTAAAACATCTTTCAACTTTTTTAACTTTTTAAGACTTTTCAACACTTGTTTATGTGCCCTCTAGACTTGCGTTGAAGTTCTGAGTTGCATGTACTGTCGGTTTGACAGTCGCAACCTTCAGCTAGTTTACTGGACTTCTAGTGTTTCCCAAGTTTGGTTGAATATGTCTTAGAGATAATGCTGTATGTTTTGAGCCGTTAACATCTAACGGCTTGATGGTTATGATTTCAGTATATATGATAGTCCTGAGAATTATACATGCTACATGACAACAATCTTTTGAGTGTCATTTATACTTGATTTTCTGCAGTTAAGTTATTAGATAGCTTATAATGATGTTTTTTTTTAAAATCTGATGGAGCAAATTACCTATTGTTTAACTATGCGACTTCTGGACTTGAATTGATGCTTTGAGCAATTTGCAATGTCTGTTTGACACTTGCGCTTTTTAGCTAATGTGTTGGACTTATAATGGTTGTAAAAGTGTCTTTAAAAGTGTTTTTAAGACATAATTTTTATGTTCTGAATTGCAAGCAACCTTTGATTTGATGGTTATGGCTTTTAGTATATATATGAAAGTAATGAGTTATGCACGATATATGTTAACAGGTTTTTTTAATGCTATATGTGTTTAAAAACTTTTTGTATTTAAATTGATTGAATAATTGATTAATTTTCCCGCTTTGCTGTACCCAAGTGGTATATAAGGGGCTTGTGTTTTTATGCATTCTTAATGTCTGATGAAGCGTGGGATGTCCCACGCGAAAGCGCTTACGTTTCTTGGTCGAAATAAAGAATTTCTTCGCATTTTACTTCATTGAATGTCTCCATTTTTTGGATCCATCGTGGCTTGGTAATCCTTCTCTCTTTTACATTTTGAGCCTTATCCGTTGGAAGGAGGACCTCTTTGGCAGATACATTGCTTCCTGTTTGTTCATTTTTCATTTGTGCTGCTTGTGGCAACCTATCTGCACGCGATGGATTTTACTGCAGTTACACCTGTTGCTAATACTGAAGGTAGTCCAGAGTCGAGGGATATTGCCAGTTCATGGAAGGGAATCCTGAAATCTGACTCCAACCCTTTATTGTCTTTGGACCTTTCCGCTTTAAGCGGTACTTCATTGCCTTATAATGCAGGTGAGGATATCACTGAGTTTAATGACTTACTTAAAGTTTTTGAAAATGATGTTTATCAGCTACAGTGCTAAACTTGGCAACGCCTGCATTTAGAGGCTTGTCTTCATTTTCGTGTGGTCCCCAGGGGCATGCGTGTTTTTTGTATGCCCACCTATGGGGACTCACACCCTCTTTTGTTGAAACAGTGGCAAGAGCTCAACATAGAGTTGGGTTTCAGTTACATTAAATTATTATTAAGCTATTTCTCTCTGTTGGAGGATGAGTTAAGAGCCAAGGTGGACAGTATGCACAAAACTTTGACTGAAAGATTCACCTCTGATTTTTGTATTCAAAAGGTACAAACTGTCTGTTTACAAACGAGTGCATATAGTGACAGGCTTAGAAACATTAAACATCGTAAGTTAGCAAGGGATCACAATGATTTTGCAAAAGGTCAGGTGTTTGTCTGGCCCAGGTCCCAACACTCGAATGTTTCTACTGCTGGTTCTACTAATGTGTCCAGGGAGCCTATAATTCAGTCCACTAATGGCCCCAGTATTTCTGGTCAATTCAAGGAATCTGTGATCACTGCTTCTGTTTCTCTTGGAAATAGTGATTTTTCCACAGCAAGCGTTGAGGCGAGGCGGATGCATACTCCCCCACCATTAAATGATACACCACCTCCAAATCAACAAATGTTCTTTGCACAACCCGGTGCTTCAACTGCCAATGAGGGAGCGATACCTAAAACTATGCATCCTAATTCTTCTTTTTTACCCTACAAAAGGAAATCTACCCCCCAGTTCAGGGGGAGGTCGAACAGTCGTGGACCAAAAGACAGGAAAAGGAAGTTTTCAGGAGAAAGGCAGGATCAGAACAGAAGAATGAGACATTGACTGATCTTGTGTTTAATTATACTGATGTTGTTCTTGATGTCTCATACTTGACACTGTTGAATAAGGGCCTGAACTTTATTCCTGCTAATTATGCGAAATTAAGTGATGTGTTGTTGGATCTGAGACTTTTTTGCCGCCGTTTATCACTAAAGTTATTCTTCATTGATAAACATGATGCTGTTGGGATGAATAATGAGTCATTTAAGTTTCGACGCAACAGCTGCTTCACACCTTCTTTACCATCTCATGTAGACTCATTTCTAAAATTGTGTGAAAAAGATTTTTATGTATTGTTTTCCAAAGGTAGTAAGAGAGGTAGGTTTTACAATCTAACTGTTGATGAGTCTACAGCATTATATACACTCAAAAATAACCACCACATTACCATCAAGCCTGCAGACAAGGGTGGTGGTATAGTGTTGTTGAATGTTTTAGACTATGAGACCTCCATGATTTCCATGTTATCAGACACTGCCACATATAAGGAAATAAGTATGAATACTGTTGCATTAATTATTAACAATGTTCATGATGCTCTACATGATATGCTCATGTGTAGACAGATCAGTGTCGAGCTTTTCGAATATTTACACGTTGAACATCCTGTGACCCCCATCATAAAGGGACTTCCTAAGATCCATAAGGGTATTTTACCTGTGCCCCTATGACCCATTGTCTCCAGTGAAGGATGGGTCACCTTTCATGTGTCCAGTTTTTTAGAACATCTTCTTAGACCTGTTGTTGTTAAATATCCATCTATTTTAAAGGACACATATGATTTATTGGATACTTTAGATAGTTTGATGCTGGACACTTCTACTGATTATCTTCTTATTTCTATGGATGTCAATAGCCTTTTTACCTCAATACCTAATGATGCAGGGTTACAATACATAGATGAACTTTTGGCCAAGGAGAATGGTTTCAGCAATGATAGGAAGATACTGATTCATCAATTGCTTGAAATCGTGCTTTGCAATATTGTATTTTTATTTAAGGGTCAACATTATTTACAGCAGTGGGGGGTTGCCATGGGCACCCCCTGCGCCAATACCTATGCCAATCTGGTTGTATTGCAATGGGAGAAACAGTTTTTATTCTCACATGAGAAGTATGGTCTTATCCGACTATACAAACGTTTTGTGGATGATATCCTCATAGTCTGGGGGGGGACTAGAGAGGAGTTCATCAACTTTCTACAGTACCTGGAAACGACTACCTCATTTCTTAGGTTTACTAGTGAAATCTCATCAGATGAGATACATTTCCTAGATGTGACCTTGAAACTCCACACGGATGGTTCCATTAGATCAACTTTATACAGGAAGAATGTATGGAAAAATAGTTTACTTCCCTTTGATAGCATGCACCCCAGAGGTATGTTTTCTGGCATTGTTAAAAGTCAGTTCCTCAGGGTACAGAGATTATGTAGAGAGGGATCGTCCTTACTAAGAGAAGCTGATATCATGGAGGGTCTATTTTTAGACAGGGGATATGACCGCACCATGGTCAGTAGTGTTAGACGAGATACCCTTGGTAATACATATAGTGGGAGTAATATTGGGAATCTTACGGATGGATCATTGCTCACCACCAAGAGTTATGTTACTAGTAATAAACCTAATAGAATGAATGAAATGGTTAAATTTACAACTAAGTATACTAGTAACATTAATGCCATCAAGAAGGTCATATCTGATAATTGGAATGTGCTCATGATTGATGATAATACTAGGAGATCAGTAGGAGTCAGACCAGGTTTTGTTTTCAGAAATTGTGAGAATTTGAAGGTGATCTTATGTAATGATCATTTCACTATCTCTCCACCTAAGCCTTTGACATCATTACCCCTTGGTACATTTCCTTGCCACCATTGCAAATGGTGTCGCTATTTAGCAGACACACAAACATTCATGAATCCTTTTACCCATGTTGTGTTTAAACCCAGGTTCCATGCCACATGTAACACTAAGAACTTGGTCTATCTTGCAACCTGTAATGATTGTGAAGCATTATATGTTGGGCTAACTACCCAGAGGTTGCAAGATAGGATATACAATCATTTATACAGTATTCGTAAATTGAATGAAACGAATGCCTTAGCAAAGCACATAATGGAGTTTTCCACACACAGTTTTTCCTTTAGAGTTCTAGAGGTACTGAAACCAAGGACACGGGGTGGCAATTTAATAAATGAGTTAGCATTGATGGAATTAAAGTGGATAATGCAATTAGGCACGCATATACCTCCTGGGCTCAATAATTATGTATCTTTGAAGCCAGTCCTTGAACTGAGAAACAAATGATGGTGACATCTAATGTTATAGTTGAGAGTTTCCTTTAATTATATGTACATATATTTTTTAGAACAATTTGGCCTTCAGAATATTTGGTCTTTTTTATATATTTTTATATTTTGGTTTTATATTGTGGTTGTGTGAGAGATGGTGGTTATATTGGTCGCTGTCTCTCTATACTGTTCGTCATTTGATTAACATTTATATAAATGTGTATTCTTTTGTTCATATTTATATACATTTATATTTATGCATTCATATATAGTTAGTGGATGCTTATTATGTTTTTCATTACAATATTCCATTAGGTTTTTATATATTTTTATATTTTACACATGGATATATACATATACACATATTCTCATGATCACATTCTATGTATATTTACATTCTATGCTTTTTGCTGTGTTCTTTGTTTCATACTTTGTATTTACTAGTCGCCATATGGGTTCCTGGCCCCTCAGTCAATGGACTGTAATTTATATACAAATGGTATGAATAGTAAACTTCAATTAAGGTATAGTTTTGGCTACAGTCCACTATTTTTGTGATGAGGGAATGTATATATTCCTTTACGTGTATGCTTGCATTTATTTACAGACTATGTTTAGCAATGCTTGAAATTAGTGAAGTAAAACATCTTTCAACTTTTTTAACTTTTTAAGACTTTTCAACACTTGTTTATGTGCCCTCTAGACTTGCGTTGAAGTTCTGAGTTGCATGTACTGTCGGTTTGACAGTCGCGACCTTCAGCTAGTTTACTGGACTTCTAGTGTTTCCCAAGTTTGGTTGAATATGTCTTAGAGATAATGCTGTATGTTTTGAGCCATTAACATCTAACGGCTTGATGGTTATGATTTTAGTATATATGATAGTCCTGAGAATTATACATGCTACATGACAACAATTTTTTGAGTGTCATTTATACTTGATTTTCTGCAGTTAAGTTATTAGATAGCTTATAATGATGTTTTTTAAAAATCTGATGGAGCAAATTACCTATTGTTTAACTATGCGACTTCTGGACTTGAATTGACACTTTGAGCAATTTGCAATGTCTGTTTGACAGTTGCGCTTTTTAGCTAATGTGTTGGACTTATAATGGTTGTAAAAGTGTCTTTAAAAGTGTTTTTAAGACATAATTTTTATGTTCTGAATTGCAAGCAACCTTTGATTTGATGGTTATGGCTTTTAGTATATATATGAAAGTAATGAGTTATGCATGATATATGTTAACAGGTTTTTTAATGCTATATGTGTTTAAAAACTTTTTGTATTTAAATTGATTGAATAATTGATTAATTTTCCCGCTTTGCTGTACCCAAGTGGTATATAAGGGGCTTGTGTTTTTATGCATTCTTAATGTCTGATGAAGCATGGGATGTCCCACGTGAAAGCGCTTATGTTTCTTGGTCGAAATAAAGAATTTCTTCGCATTTTACTTCATTGAATGTCTCCATTTTTTGGATCCATCGTGGCTTGGTAATCCTTCTCTCTTTTACATTTTGAGCCTTATCCGTTGGAAGGAGGACCTCTTTGGCAGAGACGTTGCTTCCTGTTTGTTCACTAGTTAGTTTGCCACAATACATTACTGTACAGGTATCACATGCACCACAGCAATTATCCGCAGGTTATATGGGCAAAGGGTATGTGGTATCTGACATCAGACAGCATGCTTCAGTATGCCAGTTGGGGTTGTAATGAGTGTGAATGTGGTCAAAAGCATCATACACCACACACACACACACACACAGACACAGGGTGCCAGTACTGACATGCATGCTTGCATTGCTTCATGGGTGCGTAGTGGTTGACTGTGCCAGAAGGCTATACAAGACTAGGTGAAGGGTATACCTTGACATCAGGCCACATGAGAATGGTCTATAGTGATGCTTAGAGGTGTAGTGTCTAGATTGGCCAACGCAGGTGGGTATTGTATTCACCATCCAGTCACCTGGGCAGCTATTGTGTGTGGCCATTGCTGTTCAATGCTTGCCATGTATGTGTTCTTTAGTCCATGACATGGACGCTGTCTGGGATATGCACATGTCCCACATGCATGTACAGTGACATGTCGAACTGTACCTGGGGTGTCTGGCCCAAGTTGTGCACACAGATTGTTATAATCAGATGTGCCTGTCCTGGCCTCGTGTGCTGGGAACAGGCAATGGACAGCAGGTTGACTCTGCACCTACATTGATAGCATGATACAGGTATTCCCTGGTGTCAGTGGCATCTGTCCATACAGGGCATGTGTATAAGGCATGGTATGTCCTTTGTGGGTCACATTTAATGGCACCACAGGTGTTGCAGGCCTCCAGTGGGGAGCATAGTGAAGGCACACTGTCTGCATGTACATCCGTATTTTACTGATGGACAGGGTGCCATGCCCTCTGCCGTCCACTGCAATCACACCATGGTTATTATCTGTGGGCAGTATGCAGGGTACTACCAACATAGCAGTTGTTGCCTAGGCAAGTGTGTTTATGTATGAGACATGGGTTGAGAGTGTTCTCTGTGTAATACATGGGTTGCTAACTTTGTTTGCCAGGCCTTGATGTCACATGTAGGGGTATGGATTGCCACCCCAGCCTCTTGGCTAGTTCACATTTGTTATCCTTGTAAGGTGAACATTGTGATATGTAATAGGGTCACCATATAAGACATTTCCAAATCCCGCTCCACAATGAGTCTAGTTGTTACACACTCACAGTCACCTCCCCACAGGATACAAACGTCAAACACAGACACCAACCTGTCATGTCTGAGATTAGAATTCTTACTTAACTAGTTTATTACACTACAGCATTATGCAGTTATAGGACATGCCACGGAGATAACTGGACTACTCCTACCCCACAGGTGTATTTCACAGTGAATGACATCAGCAGGCTTGCCAAAGTAGGGAATTTGAATTGTAGTGAGTGTGACTAGCCTAAAAAGCATTGCTTCCTACACAGAAATACACACATAAACATCCACACTTGCAATGTGTGGGAATAGAACCCCTACCAAAGCACTATATCACACTACAGCATTACACTGTTATAGGACACGCCACAGGGATTACTGGGCTACACCTTTCCCAAAGGTGTATTTCACAGTGAATGACATCAGCAGCCTTGCCAAAGTAGGGCATTTGAATTGTAGTGAGTTTGACTAGCCTAAATGCATTGCTCCCTACACAAACAAAGAAACACACACACAAACATCCATACTTGTCATGTGTGGGACTAGAACCCTTACCAAAGTGCTATATCACACTATGGCATTACCCTGTTATAAGATGCACTACAGAGATTACTGGGCTGCATCTTTCCCAAAGGTGTATTTCACAGTGAATGACATCAGCAGCCAAGCCAAAGTGGGCCACTTAAATTGTAATGTGCGTGACTAGCCTAAAAAGTATTGCTCCCTACACAAACATAGACACACACACACACACACACACACACACACACAGACACACACACACACACACACACACACACACACACACACACACACACACACACACACACAGTTGCCATGTTGAGGATTAGGACTCCTACCTAGCTAGTTTATCACTCTACAGCATTATGCAGTTACAGTATGTGCCACGGAGATTACTGTGCTACACCTTTCCCAAAGGTGTATTTTACAGTGAATGACATCAGCGGCCTTGCCAAAGTAGAGCATTTGAATTGTAATGAGTGTGACTAGCCCAAAAAGTATTGCTCCCTACACAGACAGAGACACACACACACACACACAAACACAGTTGCCATGTCTGGAATTAAAACTCGTTTATCACACTACAGCATTACGCAGTTATAGGACGTGCCATGGAGATTACTGGGCTACACCTTTCCCAAAGATGTATTTCACAGTGAATGACATCAGCAGCCTTGCCAAAGTAGGGCATTTGAATTGTAGTGAGTGTGAGTAGCCTAAAAAGCATTGCTCCCTACACAGAGACACACACACACACACACACACACACACACACACACACACACACACAAACACAGTTGCCATGGCTGGGATTAGAACTCCTACCTAATTAGTTTATCACACTACAGCATTACACAGTTATAGGATATACCACAGAGACTACTGGGCTACATTTTTCCCAAAGGTATATTTCACAGTGAATGACATCAGAAACCTTGCCAAAGTAGGGCATTTGAATTGTATTGAATATGACTAGCATAAAAGCATTGCTCCCTACAGACAGACAGACACACACACACACACACACACACACACACACACACACACACACACACACACACACACACACACAGTAGCCATGCCTGGGTTTAGAACTCCTACCTAACTAGTTTATCACACTAGAGCATTATGCATTTATAGGATGCGCCATGGAGATTACTGGGCTACACCTTTCCCAAAGGTGTATTTCACAGTGAATGACATCAGCAGCCTTGCCATAAAAGGCATTTGAATTGTAGTGAGTGTGACTAGCCTAAAAAACATTGCTCCCTACACAGACAGACAGACACACACACAGACACACACACATGCACACACACACACACACACACACACACACACACACACACACACACACACACACACACACACACACACACACACACACACACACACACACTTGCCATGTCTGGGATTAGAACTCCTACCTTACTAGTTTATCACATTACAGCATTGCACAATTTTAGGATGTGCCACAGAGATTACTGGGTTACTCCAATCCCAAAGCTGTATTTCTAAATGGATGACATCAGCAGGCTTGTCATAGTAGGGCTATGGGGAGGGCAGTGTGTGTGCATGGGCCATAACCCATTCATCTAGAGGTTGACACACCACATGCAGGCACACGCAGGGTTATATTCCACAGGTGCATGTATACAGCTGCTAGACGACTACTGCCTTGTACAGTCATGTTGCACAGCTAGCACTTGCACCATATAGTCTGTAATGCTGAGTGACATTTACACATCATGTGGTTGTAGCCATTTGGCTGTGTGCTGGGTGGGACAGGCCTCATGATGGATGGCTCTTTGTCACAGTTCCTCTCTTCCACACATCTGTGTATGTCTACTTTTGGCATATTATAATGTGCTGTCCTTGAATATATGTATGCATTCCTATCTGATGTGTGTGCAAAGCATGACTGGTGCATAGTGAGGAGGGTACGCACTAACATCTGCCATGACTGGTGCATACTGAGGAGTGTATGCACTAACATCTGCAACTGTCAGATATGGATGGTCCACTGTTGTTTGCAGACATGGGCTTCATTTGTTAAGTGAGTGAGCATGCCCAGTATGACGTTTCAGTATGTTGTTGTCTGACATTGCCTTCATTTCTCTAAGTGTGTGAGAATGCCCAGTACGCCCTTCTGTATTGAATGTGTGGATCCATTCCAGGTAGTTTGCACTCCAGTGCAGACCTTTGTGTTGTACACCTACAGGTAGCAAACTGTTTCTGCAGGGTATCCCTAGATCATTTGGCAATATGGGGTCAAACTGTGCAAGGAATAGTGTGTACTGTAGGTGATTGTATCTGTGCTGCTTCAGCTACATGGTACTGGTGTTAGCAGAGATATTCAGACATGTGTACTGTTATACATTGTGATGTTTTATGTCCTCAACTACTTCCAGGTGGACATTCTTGCTCACAGTGATGTCCTGAGGAACAAGGGTGAATGCAACTGTGTCCGGTATTGTGGGAAAATGCCTACATATTTATGGAAACTTATGCCATTCTGGAGGGGGAACTGCAGACACTTGTTGCTGGGTCTGTGTATCTGGTTCAGCACCTTGGTGCAGTGCTGGCAGAGGATACCATACTTGTACATCCATTGACATGACAGTATGGCCTTATCTTGCTGTGGAAATACCTCGCAGCTGTACAGATTCACACAGGTTACGCTGAGGCAGGGGTCATATGTCAGGACATTACCCCTATTGTGATGTATGAGCAGATTTGTAGCCACCCATTTATGTGTTTGCAGCCAGGTATAGTGTGTGCACACAGCTGTGTATCAGACCTTGCACATTTCATGCTGCCCATGCTCCCACTCCCTCTCTATTATTTTATCCTCTTCCATACATTATGCATACATTCTCTGATACTTTCCCTAAGGTTATCATGTCATCAAGGCTGTGTTTTGGTGTTGGTCCACAGTTCATGCAGTGGGACATGATGGACATGTTACTGTGGTTTGTCCACATGGCCTTGCATATAGCTTATGTGGAGTGTGTTATGTTGTTATTTGGGTGTCCGTGACATAACATGCATTGGCAATATGTGTGAGACACAGGTCTTTGGCAGAGGCCTGTAGGCAATTTGGTGTTGATGTGGGCCAGCTGTGGCAGGCCATTGCATTCTGTCAGTCCTACAGCCTCAGACTGCCATACAGTATATTCCCCTGGGGTGACAGGGTAGGTGTGCTAGGTGTTCATGCCAATACTTTCTATCAGTATTGATCAGGTGGTGTGGATGCTGGCAGGGTGCTACCTACAGCTAGGGACACACCTGCATGAGACACCTGCACTGTATGCTGCATTCTTTTGCTATTGCCATATACAGGTGGGGGTCATATTGTACCCATTCCCAACAGCAGGGGTACAACCAGAGAGGTACGTGTGGGTGGTATTTGGGTGAGCTGGGTGCATGTGTGCTATGGACACTACTTGCATCTGATGCACAGATATGCATGGGGCATTCCAGTTATGTTGGCATGTGCAGGTACATCAGCTGTTTCCCAATACATCAGTCCTATCACCTTTGTGATCTGCAAGTGTTTGGACAGACGACACCGGTATTCCCTACTACAGGCCCAGATAATGTGATGTATACCTGTATGTATAATTCCAAGGGTGTGTCCATTTCAAAGTTACACATTATATACTGTATGTCTGGGCTACTTTCCCTTGTGTACTGCCTGTATATCTAGCCCAATAGCCATGCCATGTCAGTCTTTCAGATGGTGATAAATATTACCACCATATATTTACAATGGCTTACTGCTAGCATGTGTTATACTGGTGGGAATTGTCTTTGGCACTGCAGTTGTGAGGACTTTGGTCCTGTCGTCAGCAGTAGTGGGCAATGGCCACCAGGTCATACCTCAACATGCATCCACACAATATGAAACACACACCAACCTAACACACACATACCTGCATATTGTACAAATGCTATAATCTATCCTGCTACCTTGGCCACCTCTGGGCATCTGTACTCTACTGGTATTATACCTACACATACATGTTACTACATTTCTACATAGGATTGGGGGGGGCACACTTGACTGTTTCTACATTGCTACACAGGATTGAGGGGCACACCTGCCTGTTACTACATTTCTACATAGGATTGGGGGGCACACCTGACTGTTACTACATGTCTACATAGGCTATGGGGGGGTGCACCTGACTGTTTCTACATTGCTACACAGGATTGGGGGGCACACCCGACACTTGTACACATTTGCAATGACTGTACTGGCATGTCAGGAACTCCATTTCATTCTGCTTTCTAACCTATCATGCTGAATAGAGGCATATCAGTGTACTACAGGTCTTATGTTTGGCTGACCTACATATTAGTTTTTGACTTCCTACTCTTCAGAACTAACATCCCACTGCCTGAACTGTTGTAGCCTGTCTGTGTAGGCCTGGGGGGGAGGTTACTCATAGGCATCATTCAGTGGCCTTAGCACTGCCTTTGTTTGTGTTTGTCTACACCTGTCCTGCTGGCTATCACTGTTGTTGGGTATGTGAACCTCACTGACTGGCGTGTGTGTGTCGTATGGACACACATGTGCCCCGGCACATTTCCTGCAATGGGTTTTGTCACCATGTGTAGTACTGGCTACTATGTTGACACCAGTATTTGTTACAGATCTCATGCTGCCACTAAAGGCATCTACTATCTGCTGGCATCCCATTCAGCCACCCGATTCCCTTGCATGCTCACATCCATACCATAGGTACAGGTAACAACACATACTACTACATTCGGTAATTGGTAAGTTGAGTGACTTACCTTGTGGGTGTGCCAGTATTGAGGGTGGTGCTGGAGGGCTGCCTATGTCGGATGCACATAGTACACTCCCTACACATGGTTGAGCACAGGTAGTGTCATGTTTGGTATTCCTTTTACTGTATGTGCGAGTCAGAGAGAGGTGTCATTTCCTGGGTCCCTCCTCTGTCAGTGTATGTGCTATGCGTAGACTCCTTGCCAAGGCCAGGGCATACTGGGCATGCCTCCTTCTGCCTACTGGGGCAGGCTCAGGTTGTTCCTCCTCCAAGTCACTCTGTGGCTGTGCAGGCCTTAGCAATGGTGGGAGGCTGTGTGGCCTTGCCCAGTGCTGTTCCTGCTGCAGCTGTTTCCACAGGATCATATTGTGTAGCATGGCACATACGATGAAAATTTGAGTACATGTAGCTGGTGAGTACTGCAAGGCTCAACTGGATGTGTTCAGGCACTGGAACCGTGACTTGAGCTTCCCAAATGCATGCTCTATTATAATTCTGGTCTGTGCATGTGCGTCATTATGGAGTTCTTGTTCAGGTGTGTGTGCATTTCTGATGGGTGTCATCAGCCACGGCTCCAGTGCATAACCAGCATCCTCCACTAGGTGACTGTAAGGGATGTCCTCATTGGCATATCTCTAGTATAGCTGCGTCAGATGCCAGATGTGGGAATTGTGATAGTGTCCAAGGCAGCCAGCACACACATTCATTATTATGCCCTGGGCATCGCATATGACCTAGCAGTTGATGGAGGGGAAGCCCTTGCGGTTGATGTAGACACTACCCCACTCAATGGGTGGTGCTTTGATGCATATGTGCATGTAGTCTATAGCACCCACTACTTCATGGTATTCTGCTATTTGGTGGAAGAGATGCATATTGCTGGCCAATGCCTCACAGGTGTTGGGGAAATATACATGCTCACTGGCATGTGCTGACATGGCATCCAGGAATTGGTGGAGTACCCTGGATGCTGTTGCCTGTGAGATCCCCATAATATCCCCAGTTGGCCTTTAGAAGGTACCTGTAGCTAGTATTCTTAGGCCTACACATACCTTGGTATCCACTGGGATGGGTTCCCCTCTGTTAGTTCTGTGTGTGAGGCGTGGCCAGCACAGCTCAACAATATGCTGTAGGAAATCCCTGTCCACCCTATAGCGCTCCACTATCTCTAGCTCATGTAGCTCCTGGTAGGTTATCCTGGTTCTGTACACTCTTCTCCATCTCCTCACTGTAGGTTGGTCAACAGCATTCACATCCTCACCACCCTCAGCCTCTTCCACATGTTGTAAGAAAGCTATTGCAGCCTTTATCATTTTGTTGTTTTTGTTTGTTAAAAGTTCCCCGCTTGTATACACCGGTGTATGTGGGAAAAACCAGAGGGAAAGGTGTTTGCATAGTTTATAGTAGGGTGCTGGGCTGGGCTGGTCTTCTGCCTGTGTAATTGGCTGATTCTGATACATTTCACCTGCCAACTATGCTAGTTCTCCTAGATTACCTTCCTACTGCAGTTTTCCCTTCCCATTGCCTTCCTGTTTAAGCCCGGGGGTGCGCTGTGCAAATGCAGTGCTCAAATATTCACAGAGCTGCTATTTCCTGGTTTACTGTTTTTTTTTTTCCTTGAAAACCTGGTGCCCAGCACACACACACTTGCTTAGGCAATGTAAAGAGTGCTAGGCAGGCTCAGACACACCCCCTTGCTTAGCTCTGCTAAGCTAAGGGTAAACCCGAGCCACATGGCTCCAATCCACTTATGCCTGACAACCCCCCCTATGATGTCAGCTAACTCCTAGGCTTGCACCAAGCTATTCCTGCTCGTACACTGTTGGGTGCTGACTAACATTCAGGGGAAATCTGGGATTCAGTAACATTCCCCTTATTTGCATAGGATTGCCTGCTGATGCATAGTTACAGGTCCCGCACTGAGCCTCCCCCCTTAGCAACCACTATTCACTAGCCATGTTGTCTTCTGCCTGCCATTGAGTATAATGGCAAAATAGTGATTTTGGTTAGAATGCTTATTTTAGTTTTTTTTCCCTTATTTTTCGCCCGATCCTGTTTGCTTGCCACTGCCCTATGCTTAAACAGTTGAGATCGGCTAAAAAAAAAAAGTTGATTTTTTTATTTTGCAACTGTGTTCCATGCCATTGGCCTTATAGTTGGCCATTGACATGCTTTCTATATAATATCCACCCTTTATTTGGAGCTGTCATGGCTCCGTTTTGTAGTTTTCAGAAATGTTCTCTGTTACTGGTGGAGTACATTTCCACAGATTACACTAGTCCTGCACGGCCAGCTTCCAGCTTCCTGGATCACAAATTCACCTTATTTGCATGGATTTCTCCTGCAAATGGGGTAATTTGCATACAGGGGCTGAGTCCGTGCAGGACTAGTGCAGGAGTGCTCATGCACATCCCTACAGCTTATTCCTGGATTGCACGGCAGACATATTGCCTGCTGAAGCTCCTGCACACTGTGCAGGGCTTGCTGAATCCGGTCGGATAGTCATTTAGTTTTGAACATACATATATAAATCCATTTAAAGAAACGACTGTACATTGAATGATCATAGAAAATAATAACATGTCCACTAAACATCTTATATACACTATCATAATTGTGTATGATTAGCTACACAAATATGCTAGATAAAAAAAAAAAAAAAAGCTGTGTAGTGTCAGTGGCTCAACAGATAGCATGCTTGCCTTTCATTCTATAAAATCAGATGGCTGTAGTTTTAATCCCCCTCCAGGCAATTGGATTAATTTTCAAACTGATGACAGTGGAGCATTAGGGGGTGTTACACTCCTGAGTGTGCCAGCTTTTGGATAAGATGTTAAAACAAGATTCCATCTACTTGAGTTTGTGGTAGTTCAGGTAGATGTAAAAGATCCCATGACACCTAGTGAATGCAGTAGGGGAAGATTCATGATACCATGATCAGGTTTTCCCTAGTAGCAAAAATACCATCTTGGGCCTCCCATAAATAGAGTTCACTAGTCTATTGGGACTAACCTGGTCAACAAAGGTTAAAGAAATGATGCACCAGTGAACTGTTAAATATAAGCAACAAGTAGGCAGACTTACTTTTTACCATGACGCTGTGCTGCCTTTGCAAATGTAAAGTCTGGAAATTGTACCTAAAATATTAAATTAAAAGCTAAGTGTTATGGCTTACACAATTAAAGGATGGTAGATGGTTGATGAGGCATATTATGCCAGTTTTCTTTGGCATCAAATTTGCTTTAACTCTGATTATTATTGTAAGCCCTGGTGATTGCAATCAAATGAAACAGAGTTCAAGTAACTGCATTCCTTTATCTAAGTAATCTTAGCAATCAAACAGTACATATAACTGTTTGTGAATTCTGGTGTCAGAACTGGAATATGCCATGTTATCATAGAAATACTAACAAGATCACTAAGAAAAGAAAGGGTTGAAGGGACATTTGCTGAAAAATAAACAACTATATTCAGCATTAATGTACTACTTAGTCAGCAAACTAGGAGTGACATTGTTACTGGAGTTGGGCCTTGGAGTATGATAGAAGATTTAGAAGACATCTAAACCTACAGATGTTAAAGAATTCAACAGAGAAAAGAATAAAAAAGTTGATATGTTAATCAGGTTAAATAAAGCATCACACTGTAGAACAAGTTAGAACAATGTAGAACACTGCAGATAAGGGGGGACAACTAGTAATAATGCATGATACACAAGATGTAAATATGCGTTTACAGCATCTAGAAAATGATAAGATTTATAAAAAAGTAAGTCTTTTAACTTATTAGAAGATGGTCAAGAACTATAGAGGTTGGGAAGGTGGCCTAATGGTTAAGGTGTTTCCCTTACCAACACAAGGTGCAGGGTTTGAGTCTCACAACAGGTAATTGACTAGGCTTAAAATGGCTCACAAGGGCAGTTAGCTTAGTACTAACCTATGCAGAATTAATACATAAAGGGGTTAGACTAAATTATTTTAGTCATGAAGATGTTAAAAATAAGTTCTTGGATAAAAGCAGTGAGTTGGCTAAATTTTTTTTTTTGTGTGCCTAAAATACATAAAAGCATGGTTAATCCTCCAGGTTGTCCCATTGTATCTGCCTGTAATTATGTAACCCATAATTTGGGATGTTTTTTGGATCAATGTTTGTTAAAAAAGGTGATACAATTACCTTCATAAATCAAAGACAGTTTTGATTTTTTGGATAAAGTAAAGAAAATAACATGGCAGAAGAACATGTTTTTTATAGTGATAGACGTAGTCAGCCTATACACTAGCATTAAACATAGTGATGGCATAGAAGCTATAGATTTTTTTTCTGGGAAAGAGCCCCAGTATACAGTATATCATAGAACTCACATTGTTCTGTGTGGAAAATAATACATTTGAATTTGATGGCTCTCTGTATCAGATGTGTGGGACAGCTATGGGGGCAACTTTTGCCCCCACATATGCTAACTTATTTATGGGTCTCTATAAAAATGTATATTTGTATTGGAATGACTTTTTTTTAGAAAACATGCTGTTCATTTTTATAGATACATTGATGATTTGATTTTTGTTTGCAAGGGGGGCTATGGAGAAGTGGAAAAGTTTGTTCAAGAACTGCAAGTGAACAGGTCTGAGATCAAGTTTGATGGGTTACAAAAAGGAAAGACAGTAAATTATTTGGATATTGCAATAGAAGGGCAAGGAGATGTTAAACTTAAAACTAAAATATTTAGAAAAATGGGACAACCAAGCTTTATGCTGCATGAAACTAGTTGTCACCCCCATACTATTTCTTCCATTCCTTATGGGGAAATGGTTAGGGTTAAATGTTTATGTAGTGACAGAAAGGAATGTGAGAAGGAAGTTCAAAATACAGCTAATATGTTCATAGAAAGGGGCTATGAGCCAGAGAAAGTATGGTTGGGGTATAATAAAATAATGAATAAAAAAGTGAATAAAGCACAGAACATAATAACGCAGAAAAAGAATGCTGAAGAAAAAGAAAGTGAGTTATATTTTGTGTCTAAGTATACTAATTTCTCCAATATTTTAGAGAAAATAGTTAGGTATTGCTGGTCTAGTATACAGAAAGAAAAGTCCTGCCTAAAAAATGTCAAACTTTCCCCCGGATTCTCTATGCCTTGCACGACATGCAAGATTGGTGCAGGAGCTCTAGCAGGCAATATGTCTGCCATGCGATCCAAAAACAGCCTGCAGGGGTGTGCACGAGCGCTCCTGCACTAGTCCTGCACAGACTAAGCCCCTGTATGCAAATCACCCATTTGCAAGAGAAATTCATGCAAATGAGGTGATTTTGCACCCAGGAACTTGCAACCGGCCATGCAGGACTAGTGCAATCTGCAGAAATGTACTCGGTTAGTAACCGAGTACATTTCTGCATACTCCAAAACTGAGTTGTGACAGCTCCAAATAAAGGCTGCATATCATGTAGTAAGCATGCCAATGGCCAAGTATAAAGCCACTGGCATTGCAAACAGTGAAAAAAATGCAAAAATCAACAATTATTTTTTTAACCGATATCAGCTGTTTAAGCGTAAGGCAGCGGCTCGCAAATGGGATAGGGGGGAAAATAACAAAATAAACCTAAATTAAGCATTCTAACTAAAATCAGTATTCTGCCATGCAAGTCAATAGCAGACAGAGGACAATATGGCTAGTGAGTAGTGGTTGCTAAGGAGGGAGTCTCAGTGTGAGACATGTAATTATGCATTAGCAGGCAATCCTATGCAAATGAGGGAAATGATAGTGAATCCCAGTTTTCCCCATCATGTGAGTCAGGTCCCAACAGTGTAAGAGTAGGAACAGCTTGGTGCAAGTCTAGGAGTTAGGTGTCACCATGGCGGGGGGGTGTCAGGCATACTGTAAGTGGACTGGAGCCCTGTGGCTTGGGTTTGCCCCTAGCTTAGCACAGCTAAGCTAGGGGGTGTGTCTGAAACTGTCTAGCACTCTTTACATTGCCAAAAAGTGTATAGTCATCCTCTTTGGCAGAAACAAAGTGCCCACAAATTACCACATAAGTGGTAATCCATTAAGTACAGAAGAAGTAATTAGGGACCTGGGGACCCAAGTTGATAGCAATCTCTCATTTGACAACCACGTGGCCAAAGTGGTTAGAAAAACATTTTATATAGCCCACCTAATCATGAAGGGATTCACATCTAGATTAGGAGAGGTCATTGTGCCTCTTTACTCATCCCTCATCAGGCCCATAATCGAGTGCAATGCCCCTTTTGGGATGTACCTTACCAAACACCTGCAGCAACTGGAAAGATCCCAAAAGTACCTCGCCAAGAGGATCAAAGGGCTCAAACAGATGCCATATGCTGCCTGGTTAAAGAAACTCCAGCTCTACTCAGTGGCATACCGCCTGCTCAGAGGCGACCTGTGCTTGACATATAAAGCTATGTCCAACCCGGAATTAAGGGACATGCTGCACCTCAAAAAATCCAAATCCCATCGAGCTACATGCTTGAGAGACTTGAACCTCAGCACTGAAATAAATAGGACATGCATAACCCAGAGGCTCCCTTCACTCTGGAATAAAATAAAATCCCAGTCCAGGTTAAGCAGAGTCCCTCATTGACTCTCTTCAAGAGGAATCTTGATGAGTGGATGGGAGATCGTAGGTTTACCCCGGGTATCATTTCTGTGTCACTGTTAGACAGAGGCACAGTATACTAACCTCAAAAAAGGGCATAGCAAAATTAATTTAAAATGGGTGGCGAAAGCCAAACATACTCTGGCTAGGCTTATAAATGCCCTAGGGCAGATAGCCTAGTATGAACCTATGAACCTATGAACCTAAGTGGGTGTATGCGCCACGCACTGGGTTTTAAAGGAAGAAAAGAAAGTTAAACCAGGAATTAGCAGCTCTGTGCACATTTGAGCCCTCTGTTTGTGCAGCGTACCTAAACAGGAAGGCAATGGGAAGGGAAAACAGCAGTAGGAAGGTAACCAAGGAGAACTAGCATAGCTGGCAGGTGAAATGTATCAGAATCAGCCAATTACACAGGCAACAGACCAGCCCAGCCCAGGACACTACTATAAACTATGCAAACATCTTCCCCTCTGGTTTTTCCCACACTCTACACCACCAGTGTAAACAAGCGGGGAACTTTTAAAACTCACAACAGCAAAATGATAGGGGCTGCAATAGCTATCATACAACAACTTGTGGAAGAGGCTGAGGGTGGGGAGGATGTGAATGCTGTCCACCAACCCACAGTGAGGAGATGCAGAAGAATGTACAGACCCAGGGTAACCTACCAGGAGCTACATGAGTTGGAGATAGTGGAGCACTATAGGGTGGATAGGGACCTCCTACAGCAAATTGTTGAGCTGTGCTGGCCATGCCTGACACACAGAACTAACAGATGAGAACCCATCCCAGTGGATACCAAGGTATGTGTAGGCCTAAGAATACTAGCTACAGGTACTTTCTACAGGCCAACTGGGGATATCATGGGGATCTCACAGGCATCAGCATCCAGGGTACTCCACCAGTTCCTGGATGCCATGTCAGCACATGTCAGTGAGCACGTATATTTCCCCAACACCCATGAGGTGTTGGCCAGCAATATGCAACTATTCCACCAAATAGCATAATACCCTGAGGTAGTGGGTGCTATAGACTGCATGCACATACACATCAAAGCACCACCCGGTGAACGGGGTAGGGTCTACATCAACCACAAGGGCTCCCTCTCCATCAACTGCCAGGTCATGTGCGATACCCATGGCATAATAATGAATGTGTGTGCTGGCTACCCTGGAAGCTATCACGATTCTCACAACTGGCATCGCACTGGAGCCGTGGCTGATGACACCCATCAGAAATACACACACACCTGAACAAGAACTCCATAATGAGGCACATGCACAGACCAGAATTATAGTAGAGCATATGTTTGGGATGCGCAAGTCATGGTTCCGGTGCCTGGACACATCCGGTGGAGCCTTACAATACTCACCAGCTACATGCACCCAAATTGTCCTTGTATGTGCCATGCTACACAATATTATCCTGTGGAAACAGCTGCAGCAGGGGCTGGGCCACACAGCCCCCCACCATTGCCAAGGCCTGCACAGCCACAGATTGACTCGAAGGAGGAACAACCTGAGCCTGCCCCAGTAGGCAGAAGGAGGCATGCCCAGTATGCCCTGGCCTTGGCAAAGAGTCTATGCATAGCACATACACTGACACAGGTGGAACCCAGGGAATAACACCTCTCTGACTCTCACATACAGTAAAAGGGATGCCAAACATTACACTACCTGTCCTCAACTAAGTATAAGGAGTGTACTATGTGCATCTGACATAGGCAGCCTTGCAGCACCACCTTCAATACTGGGACACCCACAAGGTAAGTAACTCACACATGCCAGTCAGGGGGGATCACATACCCAACAATAGTCACAGACAGTAGGACAGGTGTAGACAAAAACAAATAAAGGCTGTGCTATGGCCTCTGAATGATGCCTATGGGTAACCCCCCCAAGGTCTACACAGACAGAGGATAGCAGGTCAGGCAGTGGGATGTCAGTTCTGAAGGGTAGGAAGTCTGAAACTAGTATGTAGGTAAATAAAAGCTAAGATCTGTAGTACACTGGTATGCCTCTAGGCAGCAAGATAGGTAAGACTACAGAATGACATGGAGTACCTGACATACCAGTACAGTCATAGCAAATGTGTACAAGTGTCAGGTGTGCCCCCATACTATGTAGAAATGTAGTAGCAGTCAGGTGTTCCCCCCAAACCTGTGTAGAAATGTAGAAATAGTCAGGTGTGTCCCCCATCCTACGTAGAAATGTAGTAGCAGTCAGGTGTTCCCCCCAAACCTGTGTAGAAATGTAGAAATAGTTAGATGTGTCCCCCATCCTATGTAGAAATGTAGTAACAGTCAATGCCAAGTGATTGACGGATACCCTTCAGAAACAGTATGCTACCTGTAGGTGTACAACACATAGGTCAGCACTGCAGTACAGACTACCTGGACTTGATCCACACATTCAATATAGATGGGCATACTTGGCATGCTCACACACTTAAACACATGAAGGCCATCTCTGCAAGCAACAGTGGACTAGACATATCTGGCAGTCACAGATGTTAATGCAGACAGTCCTCAGTATTCACCACATATGCTTTGCACACACAGTGGACAGGAATACAGACATATATCAAAGGACAACACACTATAATAAGCCAAAGGTAGGCGTACATAGATGTGTGGAAGAGGGTGACTCTGACAAGGAGCATCCAGGCCTGTCCCACCCAGCACACAGCCAAAGGGCCACAACCATATGAGGTCCAGCTGTCGCTCACTGTAGATACTAGCCACCGGTATCTGTCAGCAGTACGGACTATGTGGTGCACGTGCTAGCTGTGCAACATGACTGTACAAGCAAGTAGTAGTCTAGCATGTGTATACACATACCTGTGAAATATCACCCTGTGTATGGCCGCATGTGGTGTGTCAACCTCTAGATGAATGGGTTATGGCCCATGCATACACACTGCCCTCCCCATAGCCCTACTATGACAAGGCTGCTGAGATCATCCACTGTGAAATACACCTTTGGGAGAGTTGTAGCCCAATAATCTCTGTGGTGCATCCCATAACTGCGTACTGCTGTAGTGTGATAAACTAGTGAGGTAGGACTTCCAATCTCAGACATGCCAACTGTGTGTGTGTGTGTGTGTGTGTGTGTGTGTGTGTGTGTGTGTTAGTGTGTCTCTGTCTGTGTAAAAAGCAATGCTTTTAAGGTAGTCACACTCCCTACACTTCAAATGCTCAACTTTGGCAAGGCTGCTGATGTCATTCAACTAGAAATACACCTCTGGAAAGGTTGTAGCCCAGTAATCTCTGTAGCGTGTCCTATGACTGAGTACTGCTGTAGTGTGCTGCATTAGTTAGGTCGGAGTTCTAATCCCAGACTTGGCAAGTGTGTGTCTGTTTGTGTGTGTGTCTGTCTGACTCTGTCTGTGTAGGGAGCAATGCATTTTAGCCTAGCCACACTCCCTACAATTCAGCTGCCCTACTTTGGCAATCCTATTGATGTCATCTAATGTGAAATACACCTTTGGGGAAAGTGTACTTCAATAATCTCAGTGGCGTGTACTATAACTGCATAGTCCTGTAGTGTAATAAACTCATTAGGTAGGAGTTCTAATCTCAGCATGACAGGTGTGTGCGTGTGTGTGTGTGTGTGTGTGTGTGTGTGTGTGTGTGTGTGTGTGTGTGTGTGTGTGTCTGTGTGTGTGTGTGTGTCTGTGTGTGTGTGTGTGTGTGTGTGTGTGTGTGTGTGTGTGTGTGTGTGTGTGTGTGTGTGTGTGTAGTAGGTTTTTGCAAATTTTATCACAATGTCCAGGGATAACAGATGTGAAATAGCTGAGATGCTGGGGTGCAGATCCATACCCATACATGTGACATTAAGGCCAGGCAAACATAATTAGCAACACCAGTATTACCCAGAGAACACTCTCAACCCATGTCTCACACACACGCACACTTGCCTAGGCAACAACCAATATGTTGGTAGTACATTGCATATTGCCTACTAATAGTAACTCTGGAGTGATTGCAGTGGGCTACAGATGGCATAGCACCCTGTCCATCTGTCTAATAGGCACATACATGCAGACAGTGCACCTTCCCCATGTTCCCCACTGGACACCTGCAACACCTGTGGTGCCATCAAATGTGACCCACAAAGGACATACCATGCCTGAAAACATGCCCTGTATGGATAGTTGCCACTGAGACCAGGGAATGCCATTAACATGCCACACACCCCATAGGTACAGTTCCACATGTCAATGTACATGCATGTGGGAGGTGTGCACATCCCAGACACCGTCTATGTCATGGACTAAAGAACACTTACATGGCAAGTGATGCACAGCATTGGCCACACACAATAGTCACCCAGGTGACTGGATGGTGGATACAATTCTCACCTATGTGGGCAAATCCAGACACTACACCCCTTAGCCACAATACAGACCATTGTCATGTGGCCTGATGCCAAGGTATACCCATCACCTAGCCTTGTATAGCCATTTGGTGCAGTCGACCACCACACACCCATGAAGAAATGCACCCATGCATGTCAGTACTGGCACCATGTGTGTGTGTGTGTGTGTGTGTGTGTGTGTGTGTGTGTGTGTGTGTGTGTGTGTGTGTGTGTGTTGTATGATGTGTATGATCACATTCAGACTCACTACATCCCCCATTGGCATACTGAAGCATGCTGTCTGATGTCAGACACCTCCCCATACCCTTTGCCCATATAACCTCCGTATGACCAC
The DNA here is from genome assembly GCF_019279795.1 of Protopterus annectens. Lineage (NCBI taxonomy): Eukaryota > Metazoa > Chordata > Ceratodontiformes > Protopteridae > Protopterus > Protopterus annectens. The sequence goes on along the minus strand of NC_056729.1, from coordinate 1,609,790,531 downwards.
TGTGGTGCATGTGATGCCTGTACAGTAATGTGTTGTGGCAATCTCACTAGTGATGAGTTGTATTCCTGGCTCTGCCAAGTGTGTCAATGTGTGTGAGTCCCTGTGAGAGTGTGGCTGTGTTGTCGCTGGAACCTGTTCATGTGGACAGGCATGTGTACTACACCTACCATATAGCTACCATATCCCTGTTGCAGAAGTCAATCACCATCACATATACGTTCTGAGGGCTCTTCACCATGTAACCTATGTGGCGCATCTGCATGGAAATGTGATAGCACTACATAGTCATCAGGTGTTTGAAACCCTGTGCTGGTAGGTGTGTGACACAAACATGCTTAGGTTTTACTCTCCTACCCCTCCCTGACTTGTCCTTGACTCTGTCTGCCTCTCTCATTCCCTCTCTGGTGGATGTGGAGACCTGCACCTGCTTTGCTTAGGCAGCAACATGTGTATTTTAAGTGATGCTCATGATCAGCTGATGGCTTTTGCATGAGTTGCAGCCCTCCTCTAGCTGATTGCATGTGGAACAGCTGTGGTAACATTCCCATAGCCAATTGCATGGAAACATACTCCAATATCTAGGAACGTCATGTTGGTGATGGGCTTTTCATTTCCCTGTGAGCAGAAACTCGATCTGTTGTTTAGCAAACAGCATCTCAGATGGATTGGGGATTTACCTCTAACAACATACACTGTGGAAACAGGGCAGCACACAGGAGGGGGATGTGCCTGACCTGACTACAGACTGTAAGTGCTGCTATACTGTATTTGGAGTAATGTTGGTTTAACAGGGTGTGTGGATACGGCTGTCCTACATGTTGCAATACCTACCATGTCAATGTTCTGTGTATGAGGAATCCCCATCTGTAGGGTCATCTGCAGACTGGGCAGTGTGTGGTGCCTTTGGTTTCATGTGTTACCCAAAGAGCACCTATATGTGAACTGCAGAAGGTAGTGTGAGGATTGCAGTCTGTAGATGGTGGAACCATGACAGTTACTGACTTCATATCCCTCATAGGACATATGTTGCAACAAACCCTGTTAAAACCTTAAATGTATGAGGTTATCACAGCAACATGTCAATATTGGCTCTGTGTATGTGCTTCCAGCCACACCTCTGTCAACCTTTGCACATATGTCAAGCATTAAGAGGTGCATATGTGCTGTACACCATAATTAGTGACATCATATCTGATAAGCCAGTGAGATATCAGACTGCTACACATGTTATGTACAGTAGGGGTTATATTTGATGACATAACCTAGACATTCTGTGGTTGTGTGTACAGTACTGAGGTCTGTGTACTTATGGTGAACGTTGACACTGTGTGTAATGTTAATATGTACTTTGGCCTGTGTACAGACTGTGGTAGATGTCATTGTTTTGGCCCTGTCCTATCTGATGTTACATGCTGCTCCACTGTATGTTACCATATCGGCTTACATGTTTGTAGGGCCATACACACACATGTCCCATACCACGGACAGGCATCGGACCACACTGTGTAGCAGCCCAGTATATGTAGGGCTTGTGTGAGAGTGGCACATATGAGGATGGTGTTGAACAGATAGTCCATATACTGTAATAATATGCTAACATATCATATGGGGATGTAGCTATGCACTGTCACACAGGTGTATCTTACCCTGTGCTGTGACATGCCTGTAGAGCCTGCTATATATGCAGGTACATGTGCATTCCCCCATAGGAAATGTAGGCCAGTGTTGAGCTAGTCTGCCTGTATCCTCCGCAGTGCTTTGTTATATGCCTAGCAGCTTAGTGTACTTACCCAGTGCTATGTCATGTCCAGATACTTGCCAGATGTACTGCTGCCAGGCCTCCCTTAACAGTCATGTATGCCAGACAGAGCAGTGGGATGCTGTACAGATGTATGTCAATATCTAGTGGGTAGTATGTGGCCATGGCACCTCTGTACCTGTGGTTAGTATGTGTCAGGACAGACAGGGGTGTGTGAATGCATAACCTATGGGGGCATATGTATACCAGTCATTACATGTTATACCCATCTACATGCCTATTAACATCCACATTGTAAGGCTTGGTCTACATGTTTTGCACTAAGGGGGTCTGTGTATACCTTTGAACTGTCCAGAGTGTGTCAGAATGTCCACATATATTGGCCAATATCTCTGCTGTAGTCCACAGTAGCATTATGTGCTAGCAGCAGTACTATACTATGATGTCCTTAGGATGTCTATCAGTAGCCAATGACGCACATATGAAAAGCAGATGTGACCTCCCATACACACCATGTCTGTGAAGACAATCACTATTACAGTAGCAATAGTCTACTGATGTACCTGCTAGACATACCTGACATCCCCTTGCACTATGTAATTGGGACTATATGTGCTGAGGTAGGCCTACACTCCATGTTCAGGGCATATGGTGGAAATACATGTATATATAATTATCCAGATATCTATATAGATATATACACATATACATATTGACATATATAGATGGGTATGTATATGTATATAGATATACATATATATACAGAGCAATATATGGCTACACATATACAGATAGTGATACATATGCACATATATGTATATCACGTTGCCATTCCTGTCAGCAGTCCACTGCTATTGTATCCCCCACAAATACGGTGGGGCTGGAGCCATATATGTGTGGGCTTCACCTATCATATATGTGTGTCCACATCCACTCCAGAGGTCAGTGTATGTAACAGTGGTATATGGGCTTGTATTATTGAGTCTAGGGGGGATGCACCATAAATAACCTAGGCTGTTACAATATGTGGGGGTATCAGGTGTGAGCTGCCTTAAGGTATCTGGATATACAGTACCATACAATTCACCTATATTGACATTACATACATAAATTGGGTTAATGCAGGCCTACTGCCTCCTTCATTACAGTCTATTCTGTTTGTCAGTGTGCTTGTGGTGGTGTCAGTTATGCCTTGTTATGTAACAGTTACATCCCATTTGGTCAACTGAAGTCTTTACCACCTAGTGATTGTGTACAAAGTGTAGATAGAGGCTGCTGAACTATACACCTGCATTACTTACTGTTGATTGTTTGGTATCCTATGGCCCAGTCTGACTTTACTATTGTACTATTTAAAGGGCTTGGCCTGGACAGCAACAGTTGTGAACCTTTCCAGACTACTGGATTAGTATAACTGTTTTACAGTTGCATTACTCTGTTTATATGGATGTCAGTGTTTGAACAGCTATATGACATGGCATATAAATATGTAATAGTACACAAATAATGGTTTTCCATTTCTGCAGACCTGTGTGTGGTGTTTTATCCTATGACCTTTCTGTGGGTATATGTTGCTGGCAACGACTGTCATTTGTAAGGGTGGCTCATCCAGTGTCCAGTTGTTAAGGTGTTAACTGTAGGCATAGTGGCTGTTCCATATTGTGTGCATCTACTACATAAGTATCTTGCTGTACATATCTCTGAGTGTGTATGTGTAGTCACATGTATCTCTCTCTCTCTCTCTCTCTCTATATATATATATATATATATATATATATATATATATATGTATACATACACATATATATATATATATATATAGATATATATATATATATATATATATATATATATATATATATATATATATATATATACATATATGGGTCTACCTGAAAATGCCAAAAGTCCACAACTCTGACAACGGGAACACTGAGACCGGAAGATCGACAACGGAGATGATCGAAAGTTGAGAATCCCAACGCTGAGAACACTGACATGTTAAGGTAAGTGTGCGATAGGGATGGACGTTAGGGTCAGGGTGTGGGTAAGGTATGTGTGCGATAGTGACGGACTTTAGGTTTAGGGGCGGGTTAAATGAGTTAGGGTTAGGGTGCGGGTAAGGTAAGTGTGCGATACTGACGGACTTGAGGGTTGGGGCGGATTAAGTGAGTTAGGGTTAGGGTGCGGGTAAGGTAAGTGTGCGATAGTGACAGACTTAAGGGTTAGGCTTATTAAGTGAGTTAGGGTTAGAGTGCAGGTAAGGTAAGTGTGCGATAGTGAAGGACCTTAGGGTTAGGGTTTGGGTTAAGGTTAGTGCATAGATAGTTGTGCATGTAAGGTTTAGTTTAGGTTTGTCAGGTTTTTGGTGTGCTTGTGTAGTGTGTGCATTTTTCTGGAAAGGTATTTGTTTTGTTGATTGTTGGGATTGTGGTTTGTCAGGCATGTGAAGTTTCGTGTTTTTGAACTTTCAGTTTCTTTCGTTTTTTTGTCATGTTGGTTATTTCATTGTCAGTGTTTTGGCGTGTCTGTGTTATCAGGTAGACCTATATATATATATATATATATATATATATATATATATATATATATATGTATATCTGCATCTGCATATATGTGTCTGTGTATATCTATCCTGGGGATGTTGATAGCTTCCATTATTTACATTTCCTATGGGAGCCAGACTGTACTGCATTATATGTTACCAGTACCAGCCTGACATCATACAGGTGGGATGTAGTACTGTTAACATCTTGCGCCCATGTCATGTCAGGTCCTGGTTATGGGATCTGCAACACTTGGTAGTGTATTGCAGGGCAGACATGTTTGGCTGTGGGGGTGGGGTGGGTATACCTATTCGTACAAGACGTATATTGTTTGGGGCCTCTCAACTCCATTAACAGTGCACGTGGACATATATGCTTTAGTTAATCTCCCATTGATATCTACACATGTATGCCCATATATACCTATATAGATATATATATCTGCTTACATATAAATAGCTATGTCCGTATATACCTACATAGATATATATCTGCTTACATATATGTAGCTTGCTGTGTATATGTTGACATATAGTTATAGACATATATATGTGCTGATTTAGCCATTTGCATGTTTATATGTTCAGATATATTTATTTATATATATATATATATATATATATGGGTTCCTATGACTTCATCGAACTGTGAATTCACCGACACTCACCTCTTCGACACCAATCCATCGACGTCCATATCATCAACAATTCCGGTAAGCGATCTTCCCCCTCACAGGACCCATGGTAGCGCTTCTTCCTGTGTTACAACGATTAGGGTTTACGTGATTCCGCATAATTTACCTTGAAAGCGCTACCATGGGTCCTGTGAGGGGGAAGATCACTTACCGGAATTGTCGATGATATGGACATCGATGGATTGGTGTCGAAGAGGTGAGTGTCAGTGAATTCACAGTTCGATGAAGTCATAGGAACCCATATATATATATATTTATATATATATATATATATATATATATATATATATATATATATATATATATATATATATATATATATATATATATATATATATATATATATATATATACACATATATATATAAGTTGTATCTGTTTAGATATTAATATATTTACACACACACATACATCTAAACGATGAAATACATTCTCTGTACTGTTTAATGTCTGGGCTGGATATGTTTATGAAAACATAAGGGTTATGTATATCTAGTAAAAAACAAAATAAAGTGCGGGAGCAAGTCCAAGCCACACCACAAATCCACAAATGAATAATAAACGCTGGTGTTTAACGCTAATTTATTTTCAGTAAAAATGCGTTTTCACCGCTGAAAAAGCCAGCAGCTTCCTCAGAACAAATACAAAGTATCAACCGCCAAACTATTTAAATATAGACAGGAAATGTATAAATTCTCGTCATTTCCTGTTCTGGCATAAATACACTGAAATCAAACAGAAACATACAATAAGTTATCAGTTAATACATACTAGTTAATGAAAATTAAAAATTAATTAATAAAAATATTAACCAAATTTTAGATCAAAGAAAAATTCAATGAAAATGTATATCAATAGTGCCTAGTGCATGGTGGTAAAGCACTTAAAATTCTAATCGTATTAAATACAAATTTATGGACACATTAAATGTCAAAATGCAAAATTTATAAATTTACAATAATATTTGTAATAAAATTTATTAAAATGTATTGCATTATATAACCATATCAATTTCAAAAATAATAAATATCAAAAGAAATTTATGTATCACCATGTTAAAAGGCCATATCATGAAATAACATTGAAAATGTGCATTATATGGCATAAAGTACTCTTTTAAATATACCTATCTCATGTAACTTTTCATCTTAAGAACAGCTGAAATATTACAATTCGTTGAGGCCGGTAAATTGAAGGCATCTAATCTAATTTGCCATTCCAGTTCCGTAACTCCAACATGAGAGAAAGGGCACCTCTCACACTAGGTGACATTCAGTCAATACCCATGAACAAAATTTATGGTCTGGGTTATTTAATATATGTTTGGCAAGGCGTTGTCAATCTTGCTATTCTAATAAGCGTAAACATGTTGATAGACATTCTTTCAACTTCGATCCGTCTTACCAACATAAAATGCTTGACATTGTTGGCAAAGCATAATATACACAACTGATTTTGTCTCACAGTTAATTCTGTGGTAAATGTGATATTTCCTCCTTTCAAACAGAAACTTTCACCCGTTTAAAATTTACACCAATTACACACACTATTGTCCCTTGTTTTGTTAAACTGGTCAATGTATGGTCTCATTTGTAACAATTCTTTTAAGTTTTGTCCTCTCCTATATACAACTTTTGGGCATACTCCCAATTTCTCTACGAGAAAAAGTGTTACTAATGAAGTGCCAATTTTTAAAGATGGTTTCACATACCATTTTTGAATCAACACTAAAGGTAGTGATAAAACTGGTGGAGTAATTGACACCTACTCTCGCTACATTGTCCCAAGGTGTTGGACTCACTGTCAAAGGTCCATTTGCACAATTAAATGGGCTCCCATTTTGAATTCCTTGACTAACTTTCACATCAAGTAAAGGTTTGTAAAAACCAGTGGATCGTTTAAACCTTACCTCTTCAATGATACTGTCAATGAGGGTACCAGGGTAATCTCTATTAAGGAAGAGATCCCTCAAGAAACAACAATCTTGATTAAAATAGTCAATCGTATTGCACATACGTACAGCCCTCACTACCTGTCCCTTCACAATAGATCTTTTCTGTCTTAGTGGGTGTGAACTAGCAAAGTGGAGGAGAGAATTGCAATAGGTGGGTTTTCTATGTTCAGAAGATAGATAACATTTACTAATACTGTCCTTGATTAAATTAACATCAAGGTAATTAATTTCATGGACAGAAAATTGGTGTGTAAATCTAAGGAAACTTGTTGTCTTGTTCATATATTGCAACAAAATTTCCGCATCAGTATCAACCCCATGAAATAAAATAAAAATGTCGTCAAGGAAACGCGTATAGAAACGAATTTTATCTTTAAATTCAACATTGTTCAACAAATATCTGTTTTCCCAAAAATTTTGTTGCGGAAATTTTGTTGCAATATATGAACAAGACAACAAGTTTCCTTAGATTTACACACCAATTTTCTGTCCATGAAATTAATTACCTTGATGTTAATTTAATCAAGGACAGTATTAGTAAATGTTATCTATCTTCTGTACATAAAAAAACCCACCTATTGCAATTCTCTCCTCCACTTTGCTAGTTCACACCCACTAAGATAGAAAAGATCTATTGTGAAGGGACAGGTAGTGAGGGCTGTACGTATATGTAACGTACGTATTGACTCTTTTAATCAAGAGTGTTGTTTCTTGAGGGATCTCTTCCTTAATAGAGATTACCCTGGTACCCTCATTGACAGTATCATTGAAGAGGTAAGGTTTAAACGATCCACTGGTTTTTACAAACCTTTACTTGATGTGAAAGTTAGTCAAGGAATTCAAAATGGGAGCCCATTTAATTGTGCAAATTGACCTTTGACAGTGAGTCCAACACCTTGGGACAATGTAGCGAGAGTAGGTGTCGATTATTCCACCAGTTTTATCACTACCTTTAGTGTTGATTCAAAAATGGTATGTGAAACCATCTTTAAAAATTGGCACTTCATTAGTAACGACACTTTTCTCGAGAAATTGAGAGTATGCCCAAAAGTTGTATGTAGGAGAGGACAAAACTTAAAAGAATTGTTACAAAGGAGACCATACATTGACCAGTTTAACAAAAACAAGGGGACAATAGTGTGTGGGGCGTGTAATTGGTGTAAATTTAAAACCGGTGAAAGTTTCTGTTTGAAAGGGAGAAATATCACATTACAGAATTAACTGTGAGACAAAATCAGTTGTGTATATTATTTGCCAACAATGTCAAGCATTTTATGTTGGTAAGACGGATCGAAGTTGAAAGAACGCGGTTCAACATGTTTACGCTATTAGAATAGCAAGATTGACAACGCCTTGCCAAACATATTTTAAATTACCCAGACCATAAATTTTGTTCATGGTATTGACCGAATGTCACCTAGTGTGAGAGGTGGCCCCTTTTCTCATGTTGGAGTTACGGGAGAATGGCAAATTAGATTAGATGCCTTCAATTACCCGCCTCAACGAATTGTAATATTTCAGCTGTTCTTAGGATGAAAAGTTACATGAGATAGGTATATTTAAAAGAGTGTACTTTATGCCATATAATGCACATTTTCAATGTTATTTCATGATATGGCCTTTCAACATGGTGATACATAAATTTCTTTTGATATTTATTATTTTTGAAATTGATATTGTTATATAATGCAATACATTTTAATAAATTTTATTACAAATATTATTGTAAATTTATAAATTTTGCATTTTGACATTTAATGTGTCCATAAATTTGTATTTAATACGATTAGAATTTTAAGTGCTTTACCACCATGCACTAGGCACTATTGGTATACATTTTCATTGAATTTTTCTTTGATCTAAAATTTGGTTAATATTTTTATTAATTAATTTTTAATTTTCATTAACTAGTATGTATTAACTGATAACTTATTGTATGTTTCTGTTTGCTTTCAGAGTATTTACGCAGAACAGGAAATGACGAATTTATACATTTCCTGTCTATATTTAAATGGTTTGGCGGTTGATACTTTGTATTTGTTCTGAGGAAGCTGCTTTTTTCAGCGGCGCATTTTTACTGAAACTAAATTAGCGTTAAACACCAGCGTTTATTATTCATTTGTGGATTTGTGGTGTGGCTTGGACTTGCTCCCACACTTTATTTTGTTTTTTACTTGTTTGGTTACCAGTACTTTGTTCGTTTGTTTGTTATGTATATCTGGCATGGCTTAGTGGTAAATGCCTTTGTCTATGGTGTGCACTGTCCTGGTTTGATCTTTGCAAAGGCTGTTTATTTTGTTGCTGGGCAGAACACAGGCCGTTGGATAAAGAGTGATTAAGACACTTTAAAGCAGTTGTAAGTGGGTTTGTGTGGATTTGCCCGGAGGTAAGCACTGCTAACTTCCGGTTACAGTTTCTTATACTCTGTTAGCTTCTGTATTGCTTAACCTGTGTAGGCATTGCTTACCCCCACGCAGACAGGCTTAAACCTGCTTACTGCTGCTTAAAAGTGCTTATTCCCCCTTACCCCCACGCTAATTTCTTTAAAAGAAAAGAAAATAGGGTTGATAGGAAAGTGGTGAAAAAGGGTTACCAAAGAGGGAAAGACAGTAGGGAAAATAGCTAGGGATGTGCAGGAAGCGTATAGGGAAGGTTCATAGCTGCCCATTTCTTCTACAGCAACAGCTGTGCATATACACTGAATTTGGAGGTAGGTTTGGACACTCAAACCCCTGGGGGAGGGGTGAGGACAACAATAATTTGTGATGCCAAATAGACCGGATTACATGTGTCCAGTGTGTGAAATGGACAGCTATGTATGGGGCAAAATTTTTTTGTGGGAACAGATTGCCCTTTTTTTTCAGGTGAGAGTGGGATGTTGGGGAGGGGTAGTAGGTACATTTGGTAAGGTAGGTTGGGTAGGTTAACAGACAAGACAAACAAGACGCATACAGGGGCGGTATATGACACATGTGGGGGGTAAACACCTTGATGGGGAGGGGTGTTGGGATATCAGAAGCACACAAGCCCCCTAGTGGTAACAGTGGGAGTGAGGTCCCCACTCATGGGCAGTCACCACTGCACCTTCACAGCCCTGAAGGTGGCTGTGCTGGGTGCTGAGTCACAGAGCCAGGCTGACTCTCTAAGCATGACATGTGACCCTCGAGCTGGTGTAGAAGATCACCAAACTGCTTGCTGATCACTCTACACACCACGACCCTGACCTGGCGATGGGTGACAGGTACCTGTCCGCTCCCACTCCCAGGGGGGTGAGCCCCATCCCTGAGGTGGCTCCACCCAAAGGTGGTGCAGGACCAACAGACAAGGAAGTCCTGGGTTGGGCCCCAGACATGCTGGTGCCCTGTGCTACAGCCAGCTGAGGTGAGACAGGTGGGTCCTCTGGGACAGGCCTTCCCAAGCATGCTATAGTGTTTGCATTTCATCATCATTTGTGGGTTAGTAATAGTCAGCACATTCTAGGGTTAGGTATAACAGCATGCATATATATTCCCATTAACCCAGACACCAGATACATAGCAAACAGAACACATGCATATATGGGACCACAGTGGTAATAAGAACAGCATGCAGGTACATTGATGGCACCATGCCACCAATGTTATAATAATTCAATATAGCACATGCATAGGAACCATTAACATTTTATCCAACAATTGGACATTATCAGAACGTAGGTATCATTACATACCAGTTGGGGTGGGTATGTTGATTATTGTTGGAGATATGGTGGTGGGGGGAGAAAGATGTCAATTAGCAAGTGGTATATTCCTGTAGTCCACGTTACTTTCCTAGTCAGTGCTGTTATCTGTACCTTACAAGTCTTACTAATCTACCCTATAGGGTTAGTTTGGACAGTGATATGGCTGTCGTCATTATTACACATGAACCGGTATTACCTGCAATATACACCTCTTACCTGGTATACTTGTGGAGGGAATGTTTGTTAACACTAACTAACTGTTTGTACACATACTCCCGGATTCTGAGTTGATGTTTTGCACTATGCTGTCCAACTCTTCCTGCACAGATTCTGGCCATGTGTTGACCACATGCTGGTGTGCCTGGACATATCTAGAATATTGCCTTCTTCTACCTTTAGTGACCTGACACACATATACATGCTTTCCTACACAGTTATATTATGTAGCGCAGTGTGGGTGACAGTGACCAGTGATACTTTATTACTGAGAGAAACTGCAACGCTCACAATTCCCTACAATACCAGCGTGAACAGTACCAGTACAGGTTATAATGGTCTGTATTTCTCAGCACAGTGTTCATATCCAACGTACCTGTGGGAGCAATGTTTGTTAGCACTGCCTGACCTTTTCCACACAAAGTTCCAGATTTCACATTAGTATCATGCACATACATCTCACTCTGTTACTGTACACACTCTGGTCACAGCTTGACAACATGGGAGTGTAGATAGGACATACTTGACATATCACTCTCCTAACAGTTTAGGGGGTTGCTACAGTGACAGGTGTGTTCTCATAGATGTTTGCCAATCACTTGTATTCCCTGTTTGCTGGCTAAACATATGGGATCATCCCACAGACTTACTAGTGGGACAGGGGGACAGGCAGCAGATATGGTAGCAGATAAGCTAGTCCTGCACGGAAGATTAGTAAATCCGGGTTTTTTTTTCCTCATATAAAATAAGCAGGAGTCTTAAAGACATGTTAGTACATGGAAAATTTGAAAGTCCAAAAAATATAGAAAATAATATAGTGAGATATTGAACTTTTCAATGTGACAATTGCTCAGTATGCAAATATATAGTGGATAGTTTTGAAAGTATTAATGGAAAAAAAATGACAGAAGAGGCAGCTTCACTCGCAATAGTAAAAATATTATATATAGTTTAAAATGTCCTTGTGGATTATTTTATATTGGGGAAAGCAGGAGAAGCTTTGCTGCAAGATTAAAAGAGCATTTAAGGGACATCAAGAAACAAAGATTTCAGAGTGCTGTAGCTCTGCACTTTAAGGAACACCATAACGGAGAACCACAGGGGTTACAGGCAACTGTTTTGGAACAAGTGAATACTAGGTTTAGTACTGATGAAAAAATTAAGGAATACTTAAGAAGTAAGGAAGCAATATCTATTTTAAAATATGACAGAATGTTTCCAAGAGGTTTGAATAGGGGCTTCTCTTGGAAGTATTTAATATTACCCCCCAAAAGAGCAAGTATCTATCCCGGCAGAGGGCTGCCTCCCAAACATCTCTGATGCTCAGGTGAAGGCTGCCCTCTCCAAAGTAAAAAACACTGCTTCCATGGGACCAGATGGCGTCCCAGGTTGCGTCCTACATGAACTCCAAGAGGAACTAATCCCTCAAATAAAACAGCTATACAATCTCAGCCTCACTACAGGATATGTGCCCACAGAATGGCGTACAGCAACAGTGGTCCCACTCCACAAAGGTGGAGCCTCTACGGACCCTGGAAACTATCGCCCCATAAGCCTGACTAGCTTAGTCTGCAAGGCTATGGACAGGATCATCATGGAGCTCATAAACAAAGACATTGGGGACCTACAGACACTAGATCCTACCCAGTTCGGCTTTGTCAAGGGCAGATCCTGTCTTTTGAACCTGGTTGACTTCTTCAAAACAGTCACCAAAGCCATAGATGAAGGGAAGGTAGTCCACACAGCCTATCTGGACCTTGCAAAGGCATCTGACACAATACCCCACTCTGACATCATAGATAAGCTATCCAGCTTAAATATAAACCCTTATGTCACAAGATGGGTCACAAACTGGCTCAAAGACAGAACCCACAGAGTGAGAGCTGCTGGAGCCATGTCCGACTCGAAACCGGTCACAAGTGGCGTCCCTCAGGGTTCTGTCCTGGGACCACTCTTGTTCGGTATATACTTTTCCGAGGTACAGGCAAACGTGGGAGGACTATGGCTCACCAAGTTCGCAGATGACTGCAAACTGGGTGCCATAATCAACTCTCCAGCTGACACAAACATCCTTCAAAAAGGTCTCACAGAGACAGATAACTGGTGCCAGCGCCATGGTTTAAAGCTAAATGCCAAAAAATGTATAGTCATACCCTTTGGCAAAAACAATGTGCCCACAAATTACCACATAGGCAGAAACCCATTAAGTACAGAGAAAGTTATTAGGGACCTGGGGACCCAAGTTGATAACAATCTCTCCTTTGAAAGCCACATTGCCAAAGTGGTTAGAAAAACCTTCTACATAGCCCACCTCATCACAAAGGGTTTCACATCTAGATCAAGAGAGGTAATCATGCCCCTTTATTCATCCCTCATCAGGCCCATCATAGAATACAATGCCCCTTTTGGGATGTACCTTACCCGACACCTGCAGCAATTAGAAAGACCCCAAAAGTATCTCACCAAGAGGATCAAGGGTCTCAAACAGATGCCATATGCTGCTCGGTTAAAAAAAACTCCAGCTCTACTCAGTTGCATACCGCCTACTACGAGGCGATCTATGCCTGACATACAAAGATATGTCAAATCCAGAATTAATGGACATGCTCCACCTCAGTAAATCTAAATCCCTTAGAACCACACGCTCAAGGGACTTGAACCTCAGCACAGAAATAAATAGAACTTGCTGGAGGGACAGGTTCATAACCCAGAGGCTCCCTTCACTCTGAAATAGAATTCCAGTTCATGTGAGGCAGAGCACCTCACTGAATCTCTTCAAGAAGAATCTCGATAGGTGGATGGGGGATCATAGGTTTGTCCCAGGGATTACTCCCGTGTCACTATTGGACAGAGGCACAGTAAACTAAACCTTAAAAAGGGCACAGTATACTCAAATCAAGGGGTGGCGTAAGCCATACAGAATCGGGCTAGGCTTATAATTGCCCCAGGGCAGATAGCCTAGTATGAACCTATGAACCTATGAACCTATATGTTTGTCTTTTCGGCTTTTCCAGATTAGGGGTCGCCACAGTGGAACTCTGGTCCACTAATGATTGGCAATAGATTTTTTATGGTGCCGAGTTGCCAGCCCAATGCCCAACCTTCTGCGAAGGCACACCCATTCACGCATGTCTTTCAGAGGCCACTCGACCATGGGGAGGACATGCAGACTCCACACAGAAGGCACTCCACCCATGAATCAAACAGGAAAACCTCTTGCTGTGATGCAACAACACTACCGCTGTGCCAAGGTTAAAAAAATAATATTAAAACTTAACCTTTTTAGTTGGCTTTTTTAGTGAATTCTTAATTGGATGATTATTTAATTGATTAAATGCATGTATTTAAGTGTATGCTTACTAGCAGAAAGATGTACTCTGAAAAGGCTTTGAAAGCTGAGGCACCAGAGAAGTGTTATTTGTTCTTAATGGTATTAGAGTTTGAAGTTTTGCTGTTAACTTTTACTGCAGCCGTTATTTTTTATTTTAATAAATCAGTTTGTGTACTAAACTGAGTGAATTCATCTGGCCTGGAACTTGTGGTGTGAGATGTTAATCAGGTTCTTTAGAATTTCTTATGAAGGACACTTTTATATTTCCCAAATTAATGTTGCATACAGCAGAGAGAAGCATGTTAGGTTGATAGGCCAAGAAAATGGGAAGAGGTGAATCAGCAATAACAGATGTTGCATCAGAGTGCTACAGTCCAAATAACATTGTATGAACCAAAAAATTGTCTTTTCGGATGTTATGAAAGACTTAAAGGCCACTGGATTATAGGAAACAGAGAGGCAGTTTTAACATCCCTTGAGATTACTGTAGCAGCAGCTTGTAAATAGGTGGAGAAAGTGTGAGTTATGAAGTTTGGTTGATCTCCAGTCAGAACATATTTCTTGCTTATGGCAGTTTTCTTCAGAAGCAGTCAAAATATAGGACAAATAGGAGAAGAATTATTCCCTTTGTACTAGATAACTCCCAAAAGTTATCATCAAAGGCTTCAAGTGTATAGTGTTAAACAATATAATTTGGCTTGGAAAATATTTGCCTGGTGGGCTGATTGAGTTGTACATAAAATGGCTCATTCCAGGCATTAGCCTAGACACAATATAGAGAATATACTTTATCTTAGAGCAACTGCATTACCTCCAGTACTTCACAATGCATTCAAGCACATCATTTAATGGAAATGGTGACCTTGGTCAAATATTTAATTCCCACAGCAATGTTAACTATTGTATCATAATTAAATCATAATTAAATTGTTACCATCCCATGGTGTTGCACTATGAGGATTTTAAAAGTAAAGCAGAGATGGTGACTGCTTTGTCATATCCTGTAACTAACTGATAGTGTTTTTATTTCTATTTGATACCAACAGCCCCTTATGGTGTCCTTTTTGGTGTTGTGACATTCACTGGCACTGCGTCCATAAATGAGTGATTTACAAGTTAATCCTAGGCAACATGAAAGGGCAAAGAACAGGAAATAAAAATTATACAAATATTGTTTGTCTAAGATGCACAAAGTGCCATTGTTAACCATTGTTTGCCCCTTGCTGCTCATATTTTCATATTTTCATAAGTGAGTAATATATTGTTTAACATATCATTGAGGGGCATCATATGTGACATCTTTATGACAAACTGCCTCCGTTCATGTGGCATGCACCATAGTAGAGAATTTGTTAGTTGTGCAGTAGTCATTATTAACATATCCAATATGTCAACATCTATACTGATATTTCTTAAACCAAGTTGGTTACAGATTATTATATGGCATCAAAAGTTGTCTTAGATGACTCTGGAAAATATTGTCACTGATACTTGTATGTTACCTATACACATTGAGAGCTGCCAAGTCTTGTTTATATTGCTAATTATTCAAATATGTAGCTGTTCTTACTTCTGTAATTAACATCTAGCAACCAGAAAAGAGTTGTAGTCAGTAAAACCTCATGTCTGACTATACATACTATTATATATTGCAATGCCTTATATTATATTATATTATATTATACAACAACCCCCATTAAATATTCAAAAACATGCACGCTGATTGGTCAGCTTCACCCTCGTGACCAAACATCACCCCCCAAAAAGAAGAACATAGACCTACATACACACTCACATATGACGTTGAGTTTGACATGACGGGGATGGGTTTGGTATAATGGTTAAGGTCTTCACCTTATAAATCAAAGTACATAGTTTGATTCTAGCTTTGAGTTATTTACTGGGCTTAAAATGAAATACCTGGACAGTTAGTCTAGTATTTGCCTATGAGCCTCTATGCACACACACACACACACACACACACACACACACACACACACACACACACACACACACACACACACACACTTGAAATAACCAAAATTGGTCTTAGTATATTTTTTGCCATTGATTTACTGTGAAATACATATATTCTTTGACAGTTATAATTCTCATTTTTCCTTGTTTGAGACAGAAGCAATAGCACATAGGTAACATTATTAGAAATTTTTGACTTGTTTGAGACTCCCTTCTAAATAAATTCAGGCCTGCCAAGGGAGAATGGCTCTACCATTTGAGAAATGATGATTTGGGGTTTCAAGAGAGCAGACAGAAAGGCACTGAAAAAAGGTATAGGCTAATCTCACTTAAAAGTTTTCAATATTTATTGTCAGACTTGTGAATTCAGTCAAGAGACTTTGCCATAGGCTAACATTAAATGAATGTACCTGGTTCCTTTCTCTTAAGAAGTGATTTGGATATCAGCTAACAGTATGTGAGTACATGACCACATACCTCAGAACAATACTACGTGAGTATGTGACCACATACCTCAGAACAATACCACTTGAGTATGTGACCACATACCTCAGAGAAATACCACATGAGTATTAGACCACGTACCTCAAAACAATACCACATGAGTATGTGACCACATACCTCAGAACAATACCACGTGAGTATGTGACCACATACCTCAACACAATACCACTGGGCAATGAATCTGTCACTGAAGGAACTTTCTCAGAGGGTGTTTTACATTTGTTTTCACAGGACAACATAATTTATTTATTTATTTATTGTCGTTGGTTTACCAGGATAGTCCATTGGGCCTAAAAGAACCCGTTTTCAATGGAGTCCTGGGGAGAAAAGCTCCAACAGAATGTATTTTCAACATTTAACAGTAACAATTTTTATACAGAGAGTTATTAATAATTATGTATACTAAAAAGTAGAACTAATCACATTTAGAAAAGCAATCATAACAGTTAATACAATAAGAAGAAACCTACATGTAATGGAATAAATGTAAAACATTAATACTGATTAGAGAACAAATTTCATAGCTACAGGTGTAGAGTAGAGCTAGTTATGTGGGGTGGGAACAAGAGCATTCCCACCGTGAAGCTAGATGAAGGTGGAGAGACTTTTTGAAGGCAGAGTGGTTAGAGGTGGTGCGGATGAGTGGAGGTAGGGAGTTCCACAGGCGAGCGAGGCTGAAGGAAAGAAGGTTTTTGCCTGGGGGATGAGTTGGTTTGTGTACTTCGAGGAGATTTTGATTATTTGACCTTAGAACTCTGTTAGGTAGGTGCATTTTAAAGGCAGAGGAAAGAGAGGGACAGAGGGAAGGGTTGAGAATAAGCTTATGGGCTAGAGTTAGTTGAGTGTAAATTAGTTGATTGGGAAGTTCTAGCCATTTTAGGTTATGGAGGGAGAAACAGTGGTGGGTGGAGGACTTTTGGCTGGTGGCGAATTTTGCAATTTTGTTATAGCAGGAAGTAAGTTGTTTTTTTAACAAGGACTGAAGATTAGTTAGTAGTGGGGCACCATATAGTAGGGATGGGATTAGGAAGGAGGTAGAGAGAGTGATTTTAGTGGCAGATGTGAGGTAGGCATTCTGTCTGTAAAGCATGCCAAGTTTTTGGTGTGTTTTTTTTATGTTAATTTGCAGGTGGGAGTTAAATTTAAGTAGGTTATCGATTTGGACCCCAAGTAGTTTTGTTTCTGACACAATTTCAAGAGGTGAGTTGTGTTGAGTAGTAATTGAGAAAGTACCCATGTCAGGAGGGATGACTTTAGAAGGGGTAAATAACATTAGTTTGGTCTTGGTAGCATTGAGAGCTAGATGATTGCAAAGCATCCATTGCTCAGTGGAAGAGAAAGTATCTTGAGTAAGTTTTTGTAGTGTAGAGATAGAAGAGGCGGAACAGATAATAGTTGAATCATCTGCATATTGGATGATGCTAGAGAAAGGGATTGATTTGTGGAAGTCATTTATAAAGATATTGAAGAGAAGAGGACCCAGTATGGAGACTTGGGGAACTCCTGTAGGGATACTAAGGAAAGAGGAGGTAGCTTTTTTCCATTTTACAGCTTGACTTCTATTAGATAGGTAGCTAGAGAACCAGTTCAAAGAGGAGGAAGATAGGTGAAGATTAGAAAGTTTGTTTAAGAGCAGGCTATGTGAGATGGTATCGAAGGCTTTGGAAAGGTCAAGAAGTAAGGTGGAAACAATTTGTCCAGAGTCACGGGCTTTATTTACAACCTCAAGGAAAGAGAGGAGGGCTGTCATGGTGCTATGATTGGGTCTGAAACCGTGCTGTGTGGGAGTTATAAGATGGTTGTCTAGGAGGTGGGGAAGGAGCTGAAGTTGGGCACATTTTTCTAAGAGTTTAGAGATGGGGGACAGGATGGCTATGGGGCGGAAATTAGTAATGTTATTATTGTTTCCACCTTTATGTAGAGGTATAATAAAAGCTTGTTTCCAGATTTGGGGAACTGTGTATTCTAGTAGTGAGCGGTTAATTAAAATGCTAATGGGGTAGGCAAGAGTTTCTGCAGCTATACTGAGAAAGTAAGAGGGGATATTATCTGGAGCATTGGTACATGGTTTCAATTTCTGAAGGAGTTTTTAATAGTTGATGTTGGTATGAGGTGGGTCATGTAGAAAGATTTGTTTTGTGTAGCAAACAGGATAAACAACAACATAAAGTCTAGGTCTTTCCATCAGCTTTAGCAAGTTCATTTCATCCTTGAAGACATGTTTTCACAAAGATTTATAAAGTCAGTCAGTACTTACACTCAATTAATAGTCTTTGACACACACATAATGGATCATATTTAAGTTCCACTCAACTATTCAGCTTAAGGGGTACCTTCCAAACTTCACACTGGAGGGGCAGCTTCTTCTATGTTTTCTTCTTTCATACCTAATTTTCCACAGGACTCCTACACAGTCCATTCTCAACACAGGCTTCAGGAAAACAGGGATCTGCCATTTTGCTGAACAAACAGCCCTTACATTTTCCTAGCAGTTGCTGTTTCTTATTTGTTACTATGGTGACCCTGCCTCTGTTTGCCTGCTCTGGCTCCCACAACATGCCCTTTTCACCTAGTAGCTACAGACCCACAAGCACTCATTTTTGGGGAGAATGAGATCCCCACAAATTATCACATTGATAATAAGGCACTAAGCACGCAATCAGTCGTGAGGGACTTGGGCACCCGGTTGATAGCAAACTGACTTTTGACCACCATATTGCCTCCATTGTACGAAAATCTTTCTACATGACCCACCTCATTAGTAAGGGTATCTCATCCAGGTACAATGTGGTCATAACATCCCTCTATTCTTCCCTTATAAGACCCATTATTGAGTACAATGTACCTTTTGGCGTGTACCTCACAAAGCACATGCAGCAGCTGGAGATACCTCAGAGGTTCCTCACCCAGAGAATCCAGGGCCTCAAACATCTATCCTACACAGATAGGCTAAAAGCCCTGTCCCTCTACTCAGTCTTCTACAGGCTCCTCAGAGGTGACCTCTGTCTGGCATACAAAGCAATCTCAGGCCCTGCCCTGATGGGACTGCTGCATATCCACAAGTCAAGCTCTACTCAAGTAACCCGCATGTGTGACCTCAACCTGGTCTGTAATATCACTAGGACTTGTTGGCGGGACAGATTTGTGTCCCAGAGTCTCCCCCTTTTATGGAATAGATTCCCTCTCCATGTGAAGCAGATTATCTCATTAAACATTTTTAAGCTCAACCTGGATAGCTGGATGGGGAACAGAAAAATACACCCCTGGGATTCCACCTGTGTCCCTGCTTGATAGTGGCATAGGGTGCTGGCATGTTAAAACATGGGCTAAAGTCTTGACTAGGCTTGTAAGGGCCTCAGGACCAATAGCTGAGTAACTTCTTATAGGTTCATAGGTAAGTACTAGGCTATCTGCCCATGGGCATTTATAAGCCTAGCCACAGAGTGATGGCTTTCACCTCCCCATTAGATTAGTAACCTGGGCCACTGTCAACAGGGTTCCTGAAGTGATCCCAGGGTAGAACTTATGATTACCCATCCACTCATCAAGATTTCTCTTGAAGAGGATCAGAGAGGAGCTCTGTCGAATATGGATTGGGATTCTATTCCAGAGTGAGGGGAGTCACTGGGACAGGAATTTATCCCTCCAGCATGTCCTGTTTATTGTTGTACATAGGTTCAAGTCGCTAGAACAAGTGGTTCTGAGGGATCTCGTTTTTTTGAGGTGAAGCATGTCCATTAGTTCAGGGTTTGACATGGCCCTATAGTTCAGGCATAGGTCACCTCTGAGCAGACGGTAAGCGACTGAGAAGAGCTGGAGCTTTTTTAGTCGTGCTTCATAGGTAATTGTTTAAGGCCCTTAATCCTTTTAGTGAGGTACTTCTGTGGTCTTTTTAGTTGTTGCAGGTGTCTAGTGAGGTACATCCCAAATGGGGCATTGTACTCTATTATGGGCCTAATGAGTAAGGAGTAAAGGGGCACAATCACCTCCTTGGATCTGGATGAGAAACCCTTTGTGATCAGGTGCACCACATAGAAGGATTTCCTGACCATTTTGGCTATGTGGTTATCAAAGGAGATCATGCTATCTACTTGGGTACCCAGGTCCCTAATTACTTCTTCTGTACTTAGCGGATTCCCATCTATGTGGTAGTTTGTAGGTACTTTGTTTTTCCCAAATGAGATTACTATGCATTTTTTGGCATTTAGCTTGAGGCCTTGACTTTGACACCAGGTGTTTGTCTCTGTGAGACCCTTTTGCAGGATGTCTGTGTCAGCTGGAGAGTCAATTATTGCACCCAATTTGCAGTCATCTGCGAACTTGGTTAGCCACAGTCCCTCCACCTTTGCCTGTACTTCGGAGAAATATATACCGAACAGGAGGGGTCCCAGGACTGAGCCCTGTGGGACTCTGCTTGTGACTGGTTTAGAGTCAGACATGGCGCCTGCCACTCTTACCATGTGGGTTCTGTCTGAGAGCCAATTGGCAACCCATCTCATGACATGGGGGTTGATATTTAAACTGGTGAGTTTGTCTATGATTCCTGAGTGTGGGATGGTGTTGAACGCCTTAGCGAGGTCCAGATATGCTGTGTGGACCACCTTCCCTTCATCTATGGCCTTGGTGACTGTTTTGAAGAAGTCGACCAAGTTCAGGAGGCAAGATCTGCCTTTAACAAAGCCAAACTGGGTGGGGTCCAGTGTATGGAGGTTCCCAATGCCCCTGTTAATGAGCTCCATGATAATGCGTTCCATGGCTTTGCAGACCAAGCTAGTCAAGCTTATAGGGCGATAGTTCCCAGGGTCAGTTGTGGCACCACCTTTGTGGAGTGGTACAACTGTTGCTGTATGCCATTCTTTGGGTACATAGCCTGTAGAGAGGCTGAGTTTGAATAGTGATTTGAGATGGGGGGTTAGTTCATTTTGAAGCTCATGTAAGACACAACCTGGGATAGCATCTGGTCCTATTGATGCTGTGTTTTTGGCCTTTACAAGGGCTGTCTTTACTTGTGTGTCTGAGATATCTGGAGCGCCACATTATTCTGGGATGGGTGCTAGCCCCTTTGGTGGAGGGGAGGGTGACGTTTGCACTGAACTTGTCAGCCAGGATGTTGGCAATGTCGGTTGGTTCAGTGTATTTATGGCCATTATGCACTAGCTCGGAGCATATCTGAGAGTTTGCCCCTAGACTCTTGACATAGTTAAAGAAGGCCTTGTGGTTATCCTTAGAGTCATCGGCTATTTTTCTTTTGAAGTTGGCCTTGGATGATTTAATAAGGGCGCGCAGATTTTTACTGATGTTAATCAGAGATGCCTTCTTATTTTGGGATTTTGTTCTATCTTGCAGGAGTTTCCTCCTTCTGTTGTAAAGTTTATTTATGGCCAGGGTCCACCAGATTGGCTTCCTCTTTTTTGAGGAGTTGGTCATGGTTTTACTTGGGATGGCTCGGTCCATGCATTCTTGAAGGTGTTCATAGAATGCACTTGTAAAGGATTCTGCCGATGGGTCATCATTTTCCATTTGATTGGGAGCTTTGAAACTTCCCACCTCGGTCTTGAGGTGTGTGAAGTTGGCTTTAGAGAAGATTTTTACCTTGATTTCCTTGACTGGGTGGGGGGGGGGTTGGGATGTTGATGTCCAGTGTGATTAGTTTGTGATCTGATCTTACTAATGACGAGTTTACCTCAGGCGTGGAACATAGGTTCCCCATGTTGGTGATGACCAGGTCCAGTATGTTGTCACCTCTTGTGGGAGTGGTAACCAGCTGTTCAAGGGCGTTTGAGTTTATAAACTCAAGGAAACATTGGGCTAGGGCATTTGAGCTTGAGTAGTTTTCCCAGTCAATGTTTGGATAGTTGAAGTCACCCAGTAGCATGGTGTTGGGTAGAATCTTCATACTTTCTAATGTTCTCAGGAATACTGCGTGAGGGTCCTGAGACAAGGTGGGAGATCTATAGCAAGCTATAAATTGAACAGTCAATTTACCCACTGTCAATTGCACTTGGATGGTCTCAGATTCTGCATGCTGTGCTATTAACCTGGATGTGTGGGTGTTCTTGATGAATATGTACACACCCCCTCCTTTTGTGTTCCGGTCCTGGTTTTGGGACCTAAAGGTATGGTAGGAGTTATAGCCTGGTAGTGCTGGGGTGCTCTCTGGAGCCTTGAACCAGGTTTCTGTCACTGCACATACATCAGTTTCTTCCATACTAAGGAGAGCCTTGAGTGCGTGCATTTTGAGGTTTAGACTTCTGGCATTGAGCAGCATTTTCCTCAATTTTTGTTTATTATTGTTATTTATGGAGGCAGGTTTGTCTTTTGAGCCATGCCTAAAAAAGGCAGTATTGGTGTGGCAAGAGTCTTGGCCAGTATTCGAAAGCCCAGGAGCAACAGGTCCAAGCCGCCTCTGGCGAAGCAACGTGGCTTGTCAGACATGTCGTCCCAGGCTGACAAGTACTGGATCCCCTTTGAATGACACCAGTAGTTTAATCAATTGTTGAAACTGATAATTTTTTCTTCATATGCTGGCATCATTTTGGGTGAGGGCAGAATGCTACTCAGAGTCAGAGTCATATCAGCCTGGGATACATGGTCAGAGAGCTCCTCCTTGTCTCTTTTCATGTAGTCCAGGGAGGTACATCTCAGGTCATTTACGCCAACATATGCAATGACAGAGTCATATTTATACTTGTTGTGGAGTGACCTGAGTGCATGTGTTATGTGGCAGATTCTGGCACCCGACAGGCAGCTTACGGTAACCTTCTCCTTGTTCAGGAGAAGTTATGATCCTATTATTCAACTTATAATCCTATTAAGCCCATGTGTATCCATGGCACAGACCCTGGTGCTCATCAGTCACCATATTTTGTAAGCCTTAATGTCATGAACATTGTTTACTCAGTTGGGAATCCCTAGCTGCATTATAATGGACTAGGGTACCTGTATTACTGCCTCAGTTCTATAAGAATTATTTATGGTTTTGGGAGTACCAGCTATTAGGGTGCCTCTCTACTTTTCACAGTCAGAAGTGATAACTGTAAAACTTAAATGCACTCCTATCAAAGAGAAGGATAGAATAAACAAGGCTCATTCCATCACATCTTTTGAGTTGAAGGAGATATGAATTCTTTAAGACCATTGTCATGTAACTCTGAGCAGCTGAAGTAGGCCATACTTCTCAACCTCTTTAAATAATTGGGGAACAAGGTCCGATATCAAAGACTGTTCAGAAGTATGAAGCAGGTATCCAACCTAAAATAAACTGCACAGTCAAGTTCATTACTCTCTTATAGCCTTAATCATCTGTATTAAACAGCCAAATCAAGTTATTTTCCAAGTTCTGTATTTTACACAGCTTGGCTAGAATAATTTGATCTGCCACCCTTTTATTTATAGTTTAAATTCAGTTATATGTTTTTGCATTTAACAGTTGTGCTCTCCCTTATCCTAACAATTGTATTTCATAACACTTTGCTTATTTGTTTGTTTATTTATTAACTGTGGGAGTGAGCTGGTATATGACCATTTTTATCCATAACCTGAGTCCAATAAAAAATATCTTACCATCAAAGGTAAACAGAAAGACGGATACATAGTGTAACAGGTTTACAAAATAAATATCAAAGGTGCATAAGACAAAATGTAGGTTACATGCGAGATATATGTACAAAGTTACGTTATATCAGTATAGCTGTAGATTACATGTGAGATGTCTGTACAGAATTATATCTGTATAGATGTAGGTTACATGTGAGATATCTGTACAAAGTTTTATCTGTATAGATGTATGTTGCATGTGACATATCTGTACAAAGTTATATCTATGTATGTGTAGATTACATGTGAGATATCTGCAAAAACGTATATCTGTATAGATGTAGGTTACATGTGAGATATCTGTACAAAGTTATATCTGTGTAGATTAAGGTTATAAGAAAAGTTCAGTAGGAACCCAGACTAAGTCCAAACACAATAATATTCCAAAAACAGACATCCAAAAGGCCGAAGATGAGTAAAAACAGTTTTAATAACAGTAATAAATGTACACAAATCAAACTGGTGAATGCTTTCATGGCTTACCCACATTACCTACACTTGGGTCCATCATAAGTATTGGCCAGTTCTATTTCACCATATCACAAATGACGTTAATGTTACTTGAATACGTTAAAGTTACCCTACTTGCATTGCCTACAGGTAAATATTTCGCCTTTGCTCATTGGTCCAGGTGGTCAGCAAAATAGGGTCTAATCTCATTCCCAGTGGCAGATCTAACCTCGTTAATAGCCCTCTCAATGGACCCTATTTTGTAACTACGCTCTAATTATTCTATATGTAAACTATCCAGAGCTTCTTCTAGCTTAGTTTCATTTGTGTGCAGTCTCATTACTCTGAGCACTTGGTTTTTAACCACATTCCTTGGAATGTGCCTAGGGTGCATGCTAGTATTGTGTAGAATATTGTTCTTCTTACAGGGTTTCCAATACATACTAGTGCAAATGCTACCTAGCTCATCCTTCTTAACTACAGTGTTAAGAAAGTCTATATCCTCAGCAGAGTAGTGCACAGTAAATGAAAGAAAGGTAGTTGTGTTTTGTAGACAAACTCCAACTGTAGATTGGTTGGTCCTTGCCAAACAAAAAAGACATCATCCACAAATCGTTTATAGAATTTTACTTGGGAACTAAATGTAACATCTGTGAAAACTGACTGCTTTTCCCAATATGCCAAGATAATATTGGCATAAGTGTTGGCACATGCTGTGCCCATTGAAACTCCCAGTTTTTGCAGAAAATATTCAGATTCAAAGATGAAAACATTATTCTCTAGTATTAGTTCCAGTAGTGCACACAGTAGCTCTACCTTAAAATTAGAAAAAAAACCTGTTAGACATCAAAAAAGCCTTACACTATATATTCCTTTATTTGGAATGATTGTAAAAAGTGAATTAACATCCAATGTTACAAAAAAAATATTCAAATCATCCAGATTTATTGACCAATGATATATAGATCTTGAAGGAATTGCTTGATATCCTTCAGCACAGTTGTAATGGTGTCAAGAACCAATCTAAGTTGCTTTTCGACATATGTAGAGATGGGCTCAGTCAGCCACCCTCTCCCTGAAACTATAGATCGGAAAGGGGGGTTGACAGCATCTTTATGCACTTTCAGTAACCCATAAATAATAGGTATTCTCGGATGGTCAACTGTGAAGTAGGTTTATAAACCATAATCAATCTGATTCGTCATCAGCAAATCAAGCAAATAAAAGTTAACTGTTAATGATTCCAGTAACTTGAAATCTTTGCACCTTTATATAAACCTCTTCATCATTTAACATATTTGACATCTTTTCAATGTAAGTACTTTTGTCTCGAACCAGTATCCCTCTTCCCTTGTCAGCTGGTCTAATCATTAAATGCTGTGCCTTAGTTAAATCATGCAAAGCTTCCATTTCTTTAAAGGTCAAATTATAAAAAGTCACACCATTACATTTATTTGCTAAACAATTCCTTAGGTCATACTCACATACATTCAAAAAAGCTTCTAAGGCTGGTTTAAATTCAGGAATAAAAACACTTGGTTTCTTAAAAAATAGTAAAATTATATATCCTAATCATGCTGAAGATGTTTCATAACAAAGTGAAGCAAAAACAGTGAAAAATCCTGAAGCGACACCACAGCTGAGGCCTAGTTGAAAGGCAATTGAAACATAAAAATAAATGTAGTTTATTTAGAAAACAAACAAAAGGCCTGAGTACATAGATAAGTGCTTTCAGCGAAACATCGCCTTCATCAGATCATACAGTACAAAAGACCTTATTAGTTAAAATAGCAATGAGTGACCAATCAGGTTAGCTACAATTGACAGGCCTTCAAAAAATTAGCAAATCAAAAGTAGTAAGCATAAAACCAGGAAGTATAATAGTAATATATACAGCTGACCAATCCTAGGTTAAGAAAGAGTTCATCTAACCAATAGTAGAAAAGTAAAGGATGAGTCCAATTTAGGAATACGTTACAGTATATAAAATATATAAAATGAAAACTATGGTCACAGTCAAATCATAATCACCAGCATTTCTCCACCATGTTCTTAAAATAACAAAAAAACTAAATCCATAGGAAAATTATGCTTTGCAATATTTCTAAAGTTTGCATAGCATTAAATACATAGAATATGTGTTGCCGCTGCCTCACCAATGAATATATATGTTTGATCTAATTAAAAAATGTTTCTACTAAAAAGCTGGCAAAGTGATGATTGTTATGACCAGTTAGCTCTTGGTTAAACTTTCGATAGATAATGCAATAGAATACTAACAAAGAAAGGGTAGAATCATAGATTCAGGGCATGGCCGTCACTATTCACAGCTACGGCCAATCATAGCAGTAGTTGATTTAATAGAACTATTCAATAGAATGCCTATATCTCAAACAGCCAATCAGTAATTCGACATATAGTTACTGTAAGTGTAAAACAAAAAACTAAAAGCGGAGACCGTCCGTATCAACGGCTATGGCCACTTCCGCATACGTTGTTATAACCAGTCAGTGAATCTGGCTGTATAACAATTGGCCTATCTACACTCAAAAAACAGACTAAGCCTTCAGTGAA
The DNA here is from genome assembly GCF_019279795.1 of Protopterus annectens. NCBI lineage: Eukaryota > Metazoa > Chordata > Ceratodontiformes > Protopteridae > Protopterus > Protopterus annectens. The sequence continues at coordinate 1,609,763,209 of NC_056729.1, read as the reverse complement.
GCTAGATGCAGAAACCGTCCGTATTTGCGGCTACGGCTATTACCTCTAGCACCGCCAGGGCCAATTAAAGCAGCTGTACAAACATGGCAGCCAATCACACATGCTGCCAATGGAATTGCAGCTGGATTCTGATCAACAAATGAATAGCTCAGTCAATTTACAATTAAGAAAACAGTTGGCCACCAGGGTACTAACTGGAAGAATGTTTGGTGCATCAAAATTGCTTAAAATATACAATGTTGTATGAAAAATTATATAAAACTGTTTAAAAGTAATAAAGGGAGACCATCCATAAGCTCAACTATGGTCACCTCCGCAATCACAGTCAGAACCAAGCCATAAATTGGCCAATTTGCCATGAAGGGTACTAATTGGAAATATTCTCAATAAGTGTATGATAAAATACAAAATGTATAAAACTAGTATAAGAAACATATGAAGACCATCCATATTCATGGCTACGGTCACCTCACATTCGCGACCAAGAACAAACAATATGTACTGGCTATGTGGCAATCAGTTGAAACAATATTTATGTCAAAAACTATTAAAAAGCACCCTAAGTGTATTAAAACATATACAAAAGCCATCCGCATTCGCGGCTATGGCTAGTTGGACATACACAGTTAAGACCAATCAAAGCAATTAATCAGGTTTGGATCAAACAGTGAATAGGCCAGTTTGTGACAGAGGGGTACTGACTAAAATTACATTTTGTACATAAAAATTGAACCCAAGGAATTATAAAACTGGTTGGGGCTTAATAAGAATGTATGGAACCATTCAAGAAATATAAATAAATATGTATGGAGTCCGTCCGTATTCACGGCAATGGTCACCTTCATATTAACGGCCAAAACCAAGCAATGTATGTTGACTAAGTGGCAGTCAGCCAATCAATGATACCATCAGGAGCCATTATAATGAACCCTATATGTATAAAAACACACACAAAGGCCGTCCGCATTCGTGGTTATGGCCATTTCCGCATTTGCGGTTAGAGCCAATCAAAACAGTTATTCAAGGATAATGACAAATGATCTACAAATGACCAATGAAATCTCAACTGGATTTCAGTCAGCAAATCAATGATTCAGCCAATGGAAAAAGAGCACCACTAAAATAGAAACAATCAGCCAAAATGGGTAGTAACTAATAAAATTTGTGAATGACTACGATAGAGCATGAAATGCTTCATTAAAATAAAATATATGTGTAATATATAAATGGCTGTCTTCATGAAAAATGTGTAAAATATATATAAAAATCTGTGAAAAAAGTGTAAAAGTGTGAAATGTCATAAACTAATATAAGCATGAAATCTGCCTGTGTCAGTAACGTAGGTCTATGCAAACAAGACAACGAGCATGTCATGTAAATAGTGTAAACAAGAGGACCCTGGCCTAAATGAACATGTTTCAATACAACCAGCTTTGAGAGAGAGAGAGAGAGAGAGAGAGACAGAGAGAGATAGACCCCTAAATAAGAGATAACCTCTTTCTATCTAGTCATTGGTGTCTTAGACCATATGATCTGTTGTGTTTAGTAATAAATTTGCTGCATTTGTATGTTAACCCTAATATATAGTGAATTTTATTGTGATGAGAGTCTATACATTATTTAGTTACTATACATTGTTATACATATTGTTTCTACTGATATTTGAATAATATTTCGTCTCTAGAGACATGATATATATATATATATATATATATATATATATATATATATATACACACACACACACACACACACACACACACACACACACACAGATAGTTTTTAGTCATTTCATTCACAGTTCTACTTCATACATATGTTTTTAATATTATATAATTTTATTATTATTTTTAATACTATAGACATTTCAATTTTTACATATACTAAGTTTTATTTGTTTTGTATATGGTTGGTCTGCATACATATGCACGTGTGTTTTTAACTTGTTCTTACCTTGATTTAAATCATATTATTTCCAGGTTGACTTTAAGATGTGCTGGTTATTAATTAAGTACCAAGCAACCTGAAAATGCCTTTTTCACTGATTGGATGCACTATTGAGTTTGTACTATAAGTAGCTAGTGCTTTATTTTGTCTTTTGATCTGAGGAAGCTATATGTGAAAGCGCTCATCTGTGTGTTATTCTATACATTAAACTACGACTTGGATCTACCTCTGCTGTGTACCACTGGTTGTATTTCTCATTTTTAATTTTATATATTTTATATACTGTAACATGTTCCTAAATGGGACTCATCCTTTACTTTTCTACTGTTGGTTAGATGAACTCTTTCTTAACCTAGGATTGGTCACCTGTATATATTGCTATTATACTTCCTGGTTTTATGCTTACTACTTTTGATTTGCCAAATTTTTTGAAGGTGTGTCAATTGTAACCAACCTGATTCGTCACTCATTGCTATTTTAACCAATACGGACTGTTGTACTGTATGATCTGATGAAGGCGAAGTTTTGCCAAAAGTGCTTATCTATGTACTCAGGCCTTTTGTTTGTTTTCTAAATAAACTATGTTTATTTTTATTTTTATGTTTCAATTGCCTTTCTACTAAGCCTTAGCCATGGTGTCGCTTCAGGATTTTTCACTGCTTTTGGTTTCTTAAAAAAGTCATGCGACTGAACTTTGTCTGGAAATATCACATTTAACATTACATTTCTAGCAAACAGCTTCAAGTCCAAAAATACATCCGTTAAGTCTGTTTTAACTGCTGGAATAAAAGAAAGTCCTTTATTCAGTACAGCAGGCTGTTCTTTAGTAAGTTCAAATGCTGATACCCATCGTTTTAAGTTTTTGGTTTTGCATAAAGTTGGTACTAATATAAGAGGAGGTGATATAGCTAATGAAACAGAATATATTGAGTTAAGATGGATTTTTGACCTGAGGGCTACTGTATACCCAGGTCTGAATAATGCTGTGTCTTTAAAACCTGCTCTGAAGAGAAGAGGATTGCATCATTAATTGCACCATGTGACCTGACATCCCTTAATTGTATGGCTGGTTATCTGTATATAATGTTTTAAGTGCCTTTTATTTTTTATGGTCTGAAGAAGCGGGTAAGTCACAAAAGTGCTCACCAGTTTGATTTGTGTACATTTATTACTGTTATTAAACCTGTTTTTACTCAACTTCAGCCTTTTGGACGTCCTTTTTTGGAATATCTGTATAGATGTAGGTCATAAATATGAAAAAAATTATCTTGAAGAAAGACAGCAATGACCCCCTAGGATGCCCTTAAGATCCTCACTGACCTCGATTTAAAATTTCAGCATTAGATTGTGGGTTGATTGGAGGGTTGGAAGACCCAGCAAAAGATGTGGGATACTAGGACAGCTGTCAGATTGAAAGAAGGGGAGAAAGAAGAAAAAAATGTGATTTCTAAAGTAACTCCCATTATTTATTTATTTATTTTTAATCTTTCTTAACAGAGGTATAATGGTGATCCAAAGAATCATTTTCAGGTTCCATCCAGGAAAAGCCAATACAATCAGAATGCAAAATACACAAGCAACCATCAAGGATACACTGCATTGCAAACACAATTATTGTTACAAAATGAATGGGCATGAATAAGTTAACCAGGATCTTTAAAAAATACAGTTAACCTCACTATGCAAATACTGTTTAAGCTATTTTTTCAAAGACTGCAGTGTCTGTATGTTTGTTTGTTCTTTAGGAAGATAGTTCCAGGAAGCAGGAGAGAGCTTTGGGAATGAGTTTTCATAGATGGCTCCGTTGAATTTCGATTTTTTTTTTCATTTAAAGCCATCAAAGTTTCATATTGTACAAAAGGTTTGATGTAATGATTTAATCCATGTAAATTGTCAGAAGTGTAGTTAGGGTGGGATGAAGGGCAGTGGACCTGGACACAAAATTTTAAGGAGCATGGTCGGCAGATGTTGATTGGGTTGTAATGCAGTACCACCATTATACAAGCTTTAAGAATTCAGTCAGGGCAGAAACGCTACTCCTTTCTTCCACATTCTGTGTGTGGTATTAAAATGAAGCAATCTGCTTGCGTCAATTATTTATTTTATTTTATTTATTTCAGTTTGATAACTGGATAAGTGGACTGGTCAACAGACCTTTTTCAGCCATGACCTTGATACCATGATGCTAGACAAAAACAGATAATAATATAAAGATAAAGGAATACATATAGTTGTACAGTACAGTAACAAGGTAGAGACATCGCATTTGCATGTTAGCTACAATTATAATTGCAAGTTATATTAATTACAATATGGACACTATGGAGGGCACATGTTCAGGAAAGCAGATGACAATTTGGCAAAGAGATGAGTGGATTGCATGAGAGAAGACTTCCAGGAGTCAGGCATAACCATCAAAGAAGGTGGGAGAGTTGCACTAAATTGAGAAAGATTGTGACAGTTGATGCAACATCCTCAGCCCATGCAGAAAATGGGAAAAAAGGGGGGGTGATGATGATGATGTGCAGTTAAGGTAGGCATTCAACCAGTGATCACTTGTTAAAAGATCTTTACAAGAAAGATGTGACTACAGGTTAGATGACAAACTAGCCATTGTCATTGAAGCAACAGCAGTTCCTTTAGTTTAATTTTAAATAACTGAAGTACTTCTTTCTTCCTTACTTCTGCAGGTTGCTGATTCAAAACAGATGGACTGAACCTAGAGATAGATCTTTCTCCTGTAGAGGTTTTAAAATAAAGTCTAATGAGAGTAATGCTATCTTCTTGGTTGTCTCCTAAGTGTCTAGAAAGAAGAACCTCCCTTTATTTTTCTTGTGTCATCAGACAAGTGTTCCAGATTGGAGAGCTGTACTATGTGCCAGAACCCCAAGTTATTCTGATTTATTTTGTTCAGGACTTCATAACATGGGATTTGTTTTAGCAATGGGAGAAGCAATGACACTAGTGTCAAAACTTCTAAAAATAAACTGTGATTTATCCAGAATAACAGCAAATTCTGAAACGTGATGTCACATTTTTTGAAGCATTTTTGCAGGGGATCTTCATTTCCTGCATCCTCTGATGTGGGGGGAGGAACTATGCCTCTTATACCCCTGCTATGTATATATACCAACTCTGAGATTAATGCATCTTGGTGTAAGGACACTATTCTGAGAAAACAGAAGCTCAGAGTTAGTAAATATTCTCTTTTCATGTTTATTTTTTCACGGATCCAAGGACTGCAATTTAGTGTCCTTGAATATTCAACATACACTCCAGTAAAAGTAAGGCATTACACTAAAAGGTGCTTTTATTATAAAAGAGACCTATTTATTGCTCTTTCCCTTTCAGCCTGTTGAAGTACCTGCTGATATCCTATATTAATGTGTACAGCTTGGGATGTCAAGAGTTATTGGGTAGGATGTGGACATGCAAAAATCACTGGTTTGACCCCTGAGTGGGGTGGATTAAACCTTCTCACTGTGTCTAATTGCACAATGTGAGGAAGTCTTTCATGGAGAGACTCTTCCTTGCCTGTGTCCAGTACTCAGGATCCTTCCCAACAATGCAGGGGACTAGGTGGGATGTGTACTCTTGTAATCATACAAAGTACTCTAATAACTCAATCATGAATGACCCACAGAAACCCTGTCATATTTCTTTTTACATGTCATGATATATTTATAACATGGAGATGGTTGGGTGATATCTCTGACCTCGAATTGGATGTAACCATACCAGCCATTGTTTTTTTTTTATTTAGTGGTGGAGGAATGAAACTGTTGGTGGTGGTATGGTCATCTGTTTTTGATGAGTTTGACAGAATTCTGATTTTCCATAGACTGACCAACACCTTTGAGCATTTGTTTTTGGTGGGAGGAATTTGTAGTTCATTATCTATCAGGCATTGTAAATGTATTTCTGTCTACTTATTATCAGGGCACCCAAACATAACTGGCTTTGGTGACTTCAACAGCTGGATCAATGATTAGTCTATTTACACATCAGAAAATTCCTTCAGATTTGGCTTTTTTTTCAAATTTTTTTTTTTTATTTTTGGTTAAGAACAGTAACAGTAATAACATATTTACAATCATAACATAGAGAAAAATGTTTACAGAGTCCATAACATGGTTAAACTTTTGCATACATTCTGGAAATCAATTAAAATTTTTGCAATAACAAATGTAACTTTTCTCAAGCAATTAGTTTGTAAGTTAAATTTTTTGTTCTGAGCTGTATACTAGATATTTCTTTATCACATAAAGCTGTGGCTAAGCAAATAAATTCATTTTTAAATGAAAGAGGAGTATTAGTATTCCAATTTGTTGTTACAACTTTCCTTGAAACTGCAAGAATTGACCATCATATATGTATTTCGGTTTTGGGTACAATCTCCGGTATTGGTACATTGAATAAAATGAGAGTGTTGGAGATTGTACACTTATCATTCCATAAGGCCTTACAGAAATTTCTAAATTCAATCCAAAATTGAGATACTATAGTATATGCAACAATTATATGATAGCAATCAGCATGTGCTGCTTTGAATCTCCAGCATTTCGTAGCATTCTTTTTACTCATTTTTGCAATTCTTTGTGGTGTGAAGTAACATCTGTGAAGGAATTTCCAAACATGTATCTTCCAGTATGAAGAGATTGTTGTTTTATCTATTGATTTAAGGAGGAGTTATTTGCTATTAATAGTAAATTCTTCTTTATTTAGCTAAAGTCAGGTCTAATAGTTTATAAATTAAAGACATAAATGAGGTACCTTTCAAAGAGCCATTAATAATATTAAAAATTAGTTACAGTAATTTAGGAGTGTCTTTTCCATATGTTTGCAAAGTGAATATATTTTTATTATGAATACATTCTCTACATGTTTGTATGTCTATCCAATTGTTATTATGCAAACTATATCTGGCTATTAAATAGTTCGCTGAATGAGTTTTATTTGTATACAAAAATTGATTCCAGTACAATAAATTACTATCTTTGAATATGAGCATTTTATTAATTTCAAAGGTGATTAGAAACTCATTAGTGTAGACAATTGGAAAGGCAGATAATATGTTTTTGATTGACTGACTGGATTGAGTAAACCTCTTAAAGTTTGATAGTATTAGGCTGATGAAAGAGCAGGATTTTAGTTTCTGTTTATCCTGTATATGTATATATATATATATATATATATATATATATATATATATATATATATATATATATTTTTTTTTTTTTAATGACCATATAAAGATATTTCTATGTATAGTAATAAGGGGCTCAAATAGCATTTTGTTATTAATTAATAAATATTTTCATGTATTAGTTTCCAGTGTGAGTTGTATGAGGTATTTATCCACAGAAGAATTATGTTGAGTATGGTGGCGTTTATATAATAATCAACATTGGGGAAGCTAACACCGCCTTCTTCCCAGCTCACAGTATGTCTTTATAAAGATATTCTGAGTTTTGGGGATGCCAAAGAAATTTTAATAGAATATTGTTGATCTTTTTTGAAACTTTCTTAGGTGGGGGAATGATCAGAGATTGACTAATGTAAAGAATTTTGGGTAGTAGTATAATTTTGATTAACATTGGTCTGTCTTCAAAAGTAAAATAAAGTTTATTCCAGCTGTCTATGAGATTTGTAATTGAGTTTAATAAATTATTATAGTTTACAGAGACTGTTTCTTTAAGATTCGAGTTCATGTAGACACCTAAGTATTTAATTTGTGAATTACCCCAGCTAAGGTGTTTATAATTTCTCAATTTAGTGGTCATTTTTTATTTAAGAGGGTTTTGGTTTTGCTATGATTAAATTTCAATCCTGACATATTTTCAAATAAATCTAAAGCTTTGAGTAGATGATCTAAAGATGTTTCAATGTCTCTGCTAGTTAGTAGTAGATCATCTGCAAATAATTGTATTTTTGGGGATAGGTCACTATTAAGGTTATAGCCTTTTTATATGAATTATTTCTAATGTAATTGACAAATGGTTCTATTGCTAGAGCAAAGATTAAGGGGGAAAGGGGACAGTTTTGTCTTGTACCTTTTATGTGTTTAAAGGGGGAAGATAAGAAAGAACCAATCTTAACAAAAGAGACAGAGTCTTCATAAAACTTTCTAATTAGTTTTAGAAAGTCTATAGAAAAATTATATTGCAGTACTCTAAATAAGTAAGACCAATTTATTGAATCAAATGCCTTATCTATATCAAGACTCATTATGGTTAATTCATTTTTATTTTTATTTGGTATGTCTATTAGGGATATGAGTCTTATTATATTATCTTGGACTTTTCTGTGTTTTATAAAACCTGTCTGGTCCTCTTCTATTAAGTTGGGCATAATGGAATTAATTATATTTGCTATTATGCTCATAAAATAATATAATCAATATTTAAAAGTGAGATGGGTCTATAAGAGGAACAAGAAGTGCTTTCTTTATCGGGTTTAGGTATAGGTGAGATGAGTGAGTATTTCCATGACGGTGGTCTAATAAATGTATTTCTAATTTCATGAATTGTATTCAGCAAGATTTTTAATATGTTATCAGGGAAGATTTTATATGTTTCAGGAATCAGGCCATCTAACCATGGTGATTTATTTGTTTTTAATTTACCTATTTGATCTTTTAATTCTTTAAATGTAATAGGTTTATCAATTTTTACAATATTTTCAGGGGGTAGTCTTTGAAATGTTACCTATTAAGAATTTGTCTAGAGTTTCATCATTAATTTGTTTAAGGGTATTTATCTTCTCATAATGCTTCCTGAAACAATGTAATATATTTCCCATATCAGATACTTTTATTTTCCTCTTATTTTCAACATATATAATTTCCTTTATATGATTCTTTTCATTTAAGCATTTTCATCTGACTGCAATTTTGTGTAGATTCTTTGGGTTAATGGAGTATGAATATAATTTAGTTTTCTCTAGGCTTATAATTATTTTGTGTTGTAAAAGGTTTTGGTATTCTTTATTTAGTTTGTTTATATTGTCCAGGGCTATCTTGTCATTAGACGTAAGATTTCACTTTAAATTGTCTATTTCATTCTGAATATCTTCTAATCTGTTACCCCATTCTTTTCTTTTTTTGTGAATACCAATTTTTAATCTTACCATATAACACAACCTTTAAGGTGTGTCATAAAATTGTGTCTGATAACTCTCCATTATTTATTTCTAAGAATTGATTTAATTCAGTTTGCATCCAGTCTTGAAAGTGTTCTATTTGATGATGATGATGATGATGATGATGATGATGAAGCTGGTATTCTCTGCCAATAGTTTAGAGTTTCTGTTTGAAAAGTTTTATTAAAAACAATGGCATTATGATCAGATAAGGGGGCAGGATGTTAATAGCACATTTTCTATTTTTGATTGTAGTGAACTAGATATGAAAACTTTGTCAATATTAGTTTGTGTCCCAAATCTGTATGAGTAGTGTGAAAAATGTAGGGAAGAGGGAGGTTTTATATGATATATATCTTTTAAATTTCTCATATTAATGTAATTAAGTTGGTGTCTTGCTATAGGAGAAATTTTAAAGGGTTTAGTATTTGTTGTTTCACTAGAAGAAAGAATACAGTTCAAATCTCCTGCTAGTAACATTTCACCTCTAGAATGTAAGGTTATGGTGTCCAATGCTTCTTTACTGTTTTTGTACCAATTCCAGGAATCCAATAAGAGTTTATAAATGTGTAGTTCTATTTTTACAATTTTAATTACTACCAATGCTAACTTTCCATCTCTGTCTATGTATGAGTCTATGATTTTGGGTAATCTCATATTTTTTTTTCCAAAGGATTAACTCACCTCTTCTTTTGTGGTTAAATTGAGAGCTGATCAATATTTTGTAATTTTTCAGTAATAACTTGGTTAAATCTTGTGGTATTAGGTGTGTCTCTTGAAAGACTACTATATTTGCTTTATGTAGGGAGAGATGTTTATTAACGCTTGCTCTTTTAATAGGATTATTTAGCCCATTTACATTTATTGATAAACATTTATATGTTAGCATTATTCAATATATTGGATAGTGTCAGAACATTTATAATGGTTTCCTAAAAAAATTGTAGTGCAAATTATAAATAGTTTTGTTATGGACAAAGTTTCTATAAGTAATAATGAAAGTTCAATATTTATAATAACAACCTTCTTCATGGAACCCAATATTCCTGGCTTAATATGTATAACATATAAGCTACATGTCCACCAACTCATGTTAGCTAAGGGTCTGTCTCTACTACTGCATTTAGGTGTTTCTTATATAAGAAAGAGAGTGCTAGAATAGAAAATGTAGAATCTAACAACCTGTTTGAGATGTGCAAATATAAGATGTAATACCCTGATATTTTATGCACAAACATCTTGTGGGTGTTGACAACAAACTCTTATATAATAAGTATATAAAGTATAATTTGGCCATGGAAAGAGGCATGTCTTTTGTTATTATCTATCATTTTGTTTAAGAACTTAAATACAATCTAATAAAACCATAATATTAAGAATATTTTAAAAAATTCAATAAGGTATAGCAAATAAGTGATGACAGAAGAAGTCAAGACAGATCAGGTATACTATTCTTTAAACCTAAAGGTTATAACTACTGTTAATGACAGTGTACTATCTATTCTTATTTACCAATGATAACTGTTTAAATAATGTAAGAAATACTTGCTGCTGGAAGTCAAACAGTCCAAAACCAAGCTGCAAAAATGTCAAGTGCTGCTCAAGAAGTGCAGTACAATCCAGTAAAAGTGTAAAACACAGGTTTAATCCAAGAAATACAGTACAATCTAGTAAGCATATAAGTGCTTTCATTTTAAAACCTTTAAAACTTCATCAGATACAAGTTGTAACAGTTGTAGAGCAATGCACCATCACACTGGAGGAGGAATACCTGAACAGATATGGGGGATGAGAACATTATTCTGCTCAAAGAACAGAAACTGAACCAGGACATGAAGCGGAATTGGGTTGGAGGGAGGGCCCAGTCATTGTATACAGCAAGGAGAAGGACTTTAAGTTATATAACTACACTGAACACTCTATATGGACAGATGTAGCTGATTATTTTGCAAAAGGTATGAATTTTGTACCCAAAAGTGAAATGAACTTGACTAATGTACTAATTGATTTTAAATTATATATAAGTAGAATGAATTTTCAACTGTTATTTAAGCAGAATAATAGTTACAGCATTTATGATACATTAAGAACAATTAGCTTATATAACCCACCAGTACACCCTGCTCTAAATATATTTGAAAAAAAATGTGTGAAATTGATTTAAGGGCTCATTATGAGAGCAATAACAAAAAAAGAAGGAAAAACAACAGTAAAGATATAGGGGAAGAAATTATGGATTCATACATTTTAATGAATTATGGGTCATGAAACCCGATAAGGGTCGGGGTATTGTAATTATGAAGCAGGGAACATACAAGAACAACATAAATGGAATGTTACAAGCAGAAACATATGAAAGAAGTAATAGATCAGAATTAAACAGTGCATATTTGAGACTAACTAATCAAATCAGAGACATGTTCATAGAGAGAATAGACATGGATGAATTTAAATATCTAAGTGTTACATTACCCAGAATCCCTATAATTTTTGGAGTCCCTAAAATCCACAAGTCAGTTAACCATCCACCTATGAGACCGATAGTAGATGGTAGGGGCTCCATCACTGTTCCATGCGCTCAGTACATTGACACTAAGTGTAAACATTTTCTAACACAAGAACAACATCTATGCAGGGACTTTTGGGATTTCCTGTCCAAAATGAACACTATTAGATTTGAAAAGGAAGATATTATGACTACTATAGATGTAAGGGATTTATATACCATCATTCCACACAATATAGGCCTAGAATGGACTAGGGATTACTTGGAAAACAATAACCTGGACCAGACTATAGTAAATAATGTCATATAACTCTTAGAAATAGTTCTCACCAATAACTACATATACTTCAAGGAAGAAATTTGCAAACAAAAGGAAAGAGTGGCCATGGGCTCCCCATTGGGGTCTTTTTTGCCAAATGTAGTTATGTTAGAGTGGGAAAAGAGGTTTGTGCATAACAGCGTCCACACAGACAATATTAAATTCTACCTGCACTATTTGGATGACATCTTCCTTATGTGGGGAAATAATGAGGCTACATTAAAAAACTTGCTACAGTATATTCATGAAAGTACAGAGTTCCTTAAGTTTACAAGCCAATACAACAAAAACGAGATGCTATTTTTGGATGTTATGCTTAAAAAGAATTATGGTTTGGGGGAATATGTAGCTAGTATATACAGGAAACCAACATATTCGAATATGTTACTCCACTTCACCAGCTGCCACCCCTTTAAGCAGAAAAGGGCAGTGGCAAAGGGTCAATTGGTTAGAGCGGCCAGAATGAACACCTTAGATGAGGACTACTATAAAGAAGTGGATACCCTAGTAGGGATGTTAACTAGAAGAGGTTACCCATCAGAATTATTAAATGAGTTAACATTAGAAGTTATATCTAAAAGAAAAAATGGATTTTATCAACCCATTTTGACAAGAAACTTACAAAATAAGGTATCTACCAGTACTACTAGAGATCATGGTAATCATAAAAAAATATAATATTGCCTTTATTACCACCTTTAATAAAGCTAGTGATAGTATAAAGTGGATTTTGAATAAAAACTGGAAGGTGCTAAAAGAACACTCAAACATAATCAATGACATAGGGGTAATGCCCACTATTATTTATAGAAGAGGCAGTAACATAAAAAACATGGTTGAAGCAAAAAGGAAAGTGGCAAATGCTTTAACTAATAGATGTCAAAATGTGGGAGATGCAGTTACTGCAAATACTGCCCACTATTATTTATAGAAGAGGCAGTAACATAAAAAACATGGTTGAAGCAAAAAGGAAAGTGGCAAATGCTTTAACTAATAGATGTCAAAATGTGGGAGATACAGTTACTGCAAACACATACTTGAGGGCACTCAAATCAACCTAAAGGGAAGAAAATTAAACATAAAGGGTAAATACAACTGTGACACTACAGGCATAATTTACATTGCAAAATGTCAGGGATGTGATGGGTTTATGTGGGAAAAATAGAGCGAAAGCTCCATAATCGTATTTAGGAACATTTATACGATATTAAAAAAGAAAGAACCACCAATGCACTGTTTAGGCATCTAAGTGAACACTCTGACCAGTCTTTTAAATTTAGCATATTAGAAAGAGTGGAGAAAGAAAAGTGGGGGGGGGGTCCTTGGACAGTAATACTGGAGCAACATGAATTAAAATGGCAACTGCACCTAGAGGCATACAGGCAACCAGGACTAAATGACCATGTCAGTATTGCTCCCATCCTGAAACTAAAAGCATGAGAGAGATAAATTGTTATAAAAATAATATTTTGCTGCTATTTTTATTTTTATTACTATTAATGGTTTATTTATAATGATTATTGTGCATGATAACCACATGAACTAATTTTAATAGCACAACAATTAAAATAGCATATATACTAGGGCATGAATTTAATGACAATACATACTTTTTTGTGGGATGTGTATAATAGGGGAATGTTGCTTTAAAACTTCAAAAGGATCACATGACCAGTGAAGTTTTTTTAAATGGCTCAAGAACTGTTACAACTTGTATCTGATGAAGTTTTAAAGGGTTTAAAATGAAAGAGCTTATACGCTTACTGATTGTACTGTATTTTTTGGATTAAACCTGTGTTTTACACTTTTACTGGATTGTACTACACTTCTTGAGCAACACTTGATGTTTTTACGGCTTGGTTTTGGATACATTCTTTCTCAACAACATCATGAATAATACTTTTATTGTCCTCATTAACTCTTATGTGAGAAGATACAGTTTTATTTAGTAATATATATATATATATATATATATATATATATATATATATATTGTTTTCTACCTGTTCCGTCTTGACTTCACAATCAATTTCCGCTTTTACTAAGATATATAGTTGACAAGATATTAAATTTTAAAATGCATAGATCGATTTTAAACGGCACTACATCAGTAATAGAAGTATAAGTAATTATTGTTTTATTTATTTATTTTTATTTATTTTACATTTGTTTACCGGGATAGTCCGACTGGATACACGTCCATTTTCAGTGGAAGCCCGGAGAGAAAAGATCCACATAGACAAACTTACATAGATTACACAGAAGTAAGCAAACAATTATAAAAACAAAGTGATTATATACAATGGGTTAGTAGTGTTCCCAAGTAGGGACTCACAATTGTCATGGACAGACAATTAAAAGTAAGAGACATCAGATTGGAAGCAGAGCTTGGTGATGTAGTTACAAGTTATGATAATTGCAGAATATGCTTTTGGTTTATAACTTAATCAGGGTTGGTACATGGGCATAGCCAATTCACTTTGAGATACTGTTTGAGGTTTTTTTTGAAGAGATTTTTGGAGGATTGTAGGTTTATATAGTTTGGCAACAAATTCCAGGTTTTGCCAATGAAGTTGGCAAACAGGGATTCACCAGCAGAGTTATTAGCTTTGTGGATTTGGACCAGTAGTTTATCTGCTGACTGTAGGGATCTTAGGTTGCTATATGGCTTAATAATATTTTTAAGTGAGGGGGTATATATACCATAAACTGCTGTATGCTAAGCTGACAACATGGCACAGTGTCTTATTAAATATTTTTGAAATTTAGTTTTCCATACTTCATTTATTTACATTCATGATATGTTCCTTATTGGGAGAAAGAACAGAGTATATATTGTGGATAAATATGAATATGATTATGAAAATGCTTGGGAAAATCAGTGTGATGACAATTCAAATCAAGCTTTTTACTACTATATAGGTTTTCAATAGCCAAACTGAACAATACTCCAAAACTAAAGAGTGACATTACATCTGAAGAGAGAAAAAAATTATAGATAAACAAACTGCAGAATCTTGAAGAGAAATGGAGTTTGAAAAAAGTCTGTTATTTTAAAACATTCTGTATCTTATTTAAAAATAAAATCATATTTTACATTCGACTTTATCATCATAATATTGAAACCAGCTATTAACATGTTTGGAAATTTGTTGTGTTATAAAATAATACATGTGAAACTACAATATTGAAAAATTAAGTTGCTTTGGTATATGTTAGGGTTAATATGAATCCCTAAAGCAGTGTGACCGATGTAGTACTGAGCCTAAGAGTATGGGTATGTTCAAATTCATATAGGATCCAATATAATTTACTGTATGGTTAAGGACAAATACCACTGAATTAATTTAATGCAGGCAGCAGTGATTCACGTATACAGCTATCCATGTAAACACATGCCTACAATGTGTCACTGTGCGATTGTTTCTTTGACTACCTTTCTGTGGGATTCAGTGCATATTTACTTTTGAAATAACAGAACTGGCATTTATGTTTTGATTTTTCTTTCTCTTCCCCCTCCTCTCTCTCATCCCCTTTCCCCCTCTTTTCTCTTCCCCTCTCTCTTTTTTATAGTATAAGAAGTTGTTTTATCTTATACATTTCTCTTTTGTTTCCACAACATTCCGGTTGGTCAGCTGGTTTCGGAAGTGAAAGAGTTCAAGGGTCAAAAGCAGTTTCCTTTAGGCATTTTCCTTTAGGCTGCAGGAGCCATTACTGTGCAAATATGAAGCTTCTTGTGGAATTCTCAAGCTTAAGCCTGTGCCCAAAAGGATCCAAATGAAAAAGAAAAGAAAAAAAAACTTATACGGCGGGAATACTTGTACAACTATGTGATTTCAGTGTAAAACGCTTGCGGATATGCTTGTAACATCAGTGTTTTACCGCACATAGTTGTTTTTTTTAAACTGAGCGAGAGAAAGGTATAATAAGCCTTCTAAGCACTTAGATATGAGTACAGTACAAAATATGTGCCTATAACATATTAAATAAAGTATTTAACGCAATAACCACCACCAATATGTTTTTTTATAAAAAGGAAGAGAAAATACGATCTAGACAAGTACAACAAAAGACAACAGAGATTTCCCCAAATTCAAAATAAACAAAAACATCGGAATTTAATTTCATGTATGAGACACTATACTTAGCTGCAAAACAGTGTAACCTATGTTAGAATCATACTTTACTGATATATTTCACTCATTAATTATCTAGAGTGAGTAGCTAAAGCAGAGTTCAATCAGTGTTTATTACTAATATATAATTGAGCAGTTTCAATGTTGTTGCGTCTTTCAGCTTTTCCCGGTTAGGGGTCGCCACAGAGGAGCTCCGGTCCGCTAATAATTGGTAGTTGATTTTTACGTGCCGAGTTACCAGCCCTGATGCACAACCTTCAACGAAGGTACGCCCATTCACGCATGTCTCCACGCAGAAAACGTTCTAGCTGAGAATAGAACCGGAAAGCGTCTGACTGTGAGGCGACAACGCTACCGCAGCACCACCACTGCGGGTTATGCATCTAAATACTTGTCTTGCTTATCAAATTAGTTTTATGCAATTACTTACTGTCAAGTTATGTTATTGAATTATTATTGTCAAGTAAAGATAAATAACATAAGTTTTACCTTAGTTTATCTCTGTAGATGTTTATATAGGATCAAAAAGAAAAGAGAAACACTATTTGATGAAACTGAATGAAGATTGAATACATTTATTAATTATTTGTCTCTGGATTTCTTTTTTCTTTTATGGACCAGTCAGATTTTGTTGCTTGTCTTTTTAATGTTGAAGCAATGTCCATTTGTTCTTCTGTAGTTATCAGGTTTTTCTTCTTAATGAAGGCATTTGCTTCTTCAAGGGTTTTGAAGGTTCTTTTCCCCTCTGGTAGGCATAGTCTTATTTTTGCAGGGTATGTCAACTGAGCTCTGATGCCAGCTTGTTTTAAGGTTTTAATGAGAGGAATGAAGGTTTTCCTTTTCCTAAGATCAGCTGTGGAGTAGTCATTGTCAAATCTGACTAACTGGTCATTTATTTTCAAGGGGGAAAGAGCCCAAGCAGATTTTAAGATATGATCCTTGTCTTGGCTAGATATTAGTTTTATAATGATTGACCTTGGATAAGTATTCTTACTGTTGGATGAGACTGTAGAAAGTGATCTGTGGGCTGTCTTGATGCTGAAAGAGAGAGCCTCTGGCAGGTTGAGAGTTTCTGGGATCCATGCTGTTAAAAAAATTCACTATATTATCCCCTTCCATTCCTTCTGGTATGCCATATATCTTGATAGTGTTCCTTCTGGACCGATTTTCTAAATCATCCACTTTATTAATAAGTTTGTTGTTCTGTTGTAGATGATGTTCAATATTTTTTTCTCCCTCTATCAATCTGCTGTCAATATCTGAGACTGATTCTTCTTGTGCTAATATCTGGATTTTTTGTTGTTTTAAAATATCACTCAGTATTTCAATTTGTTTATTTGAGTCTTCTTTGATTTTGTCCATTTTGTATCTAGTTTATCCATTTTTGATACTAGATCTTGAATGTTCATGAGAATTGAGTGTATCTCCTTCTTCATAGAATTGTCCTGTTGTGTAGATTTGAGAAGGCTCATTTTTCCAGATGTAGTTCTTCCTTTCTTTATTTGTTAATTTTGACAGGAAAATAATAAGTTTGTGTATTGAAAAATACACCAAAAGAGAGCTTTCAATTTCCAGATTATGAATCAGTTACTGTGGAGTTGTCTTTGGTGATTTTTAAAAATGAATCCCGTCAGGATAGTTATGAAACTGCAGAGCAAATAAATTATGCTGCTTTCAGGATTCCATCCAAGTCACCCCCCCCCCCTTCAGATTTGGCTTTGGCATTGTTATTGTAACTATTACCCACAAAATGGCAAATCTCTCATCAATATATTTCAGCTGGATGTGGTTAGCTCAGTGATAGAAATGGAACCAGTCTCTTTCCCAAGACCATCATCTAACTCAACCTGGATCACTAAACTTTGAGCTGCTCCATTATATGAATGAGTTCATAGGTTCATTTGTCAAGCTTACAGCTTACTGGCCTAGGAAACCTCCAAACACTGGACCCAACACAATGTGGCTTTGTCAAGGGCAGGTTACGCCTACTAAATCTGGTGGGTTTCTTGGAAAAAGTCACTAAGGCCATGGATGAGGATAAAATTGTACATGCCACCTACCTCGACCAGGCCAAGGCAGTTGAAACAATTCCCCACTCAGGTATTATAAATAAACTCATAAAACTGGGCATAAATCCCTACATCACTGGATGGATACCCAACTGGCTCACAGACAGGATACATGGTTAAAGTGGTGAATCCAGATCCAGCAAGAGACCATTTACTAGTAGTGTGCCACAGGGCTCAGGGCTGGGACCACTCCTGTATGGAATAAACTTCTCTTTAATTAAGGCTAATGTGGAAGGCCTCTTGAAGACCATGTTTGGCAATGACTGCAAGCCACAATCAATCATTTCATTGAACCCCCAATGATGTGGATATCCTTCAGGAGTGTCTAAATCAGACAAATACTTGGTGCCAGAACCATGGCCTAAAACTAAATGCCAAAAATGCATTATCATACAATTTAAGAAGACAAATACCCCTGCATATTACAACATTAATAGCATACCTCTAAGAGTAGACTTAGAGGTGAGAGAGATAAATAATAACCTGAACTTTCATCACCATATGTCCACAGTGGTGAGGAAGTGTAATACAGGGTGTAAACAGCATGCCATATGCAAATAGACTAAAAGCCCTATTCCTTTACTCTGTCTCCTACTGACTATTATTGGGTGACCTATGCCTGACCTGCATGGCACTCACAATTCCAGCCACAATGGAGCTGCTACACATCTGCAAGTCAAACAGCTTGACTGTCACCCAGTCGAGGGATATAAACTTAGTCAGAGACTCAAACAAAATATGCTGTAGAGACAGATGTGTCAAGATTCCTATTCACATTAAGCAGAGCCCTTCCCTGACCCTCTTCAAATGCAGTTCAGATCAATAGATGTAGAATCGCAAATTCATATCTGGGGTAGTGCCTGTGTCTCTTATGGACAGGGACAATCTGCAACATTCTCAAGACATAAGCACAAATCCATACCATCCTCTTGCCACTAGGGGCTATATATAAGTTGAAGTCGGGTTTTATTGGCTAGGCTTGTAAGGATTCTTAAGTCATTAGTCTAGTAATCTCCTATGAATCTATGAACCTTCAGGAAGCCTGACTACTGTAATCTCATTTGGCCTAATTTATACATCACCTAATTTCCATCAAAAAAAAAAATAAAATACATAATAAATAATATATGCGTGTGTGCGTGCGTGTGTGTGTGTGTGTGTGTGTGTGTGTGTGTGTGTGTGTGTGTGTGTGTGTGTGTGTGTGTGTGCAAACCTAAACCTGAATATTTTTAGTAATATGAAAACCCACTAGAAATATACACAGCTTGAAAAAAGAAAGAAAATGTATACCTTTCCAGTAATACTGGAGTAAAGAAACACAACATTATAGATAGTTAAGGGATATCAGTATTTAGAATTGATAAATTGAAAGAGTAAACAGGACACACAGCCAATCCAACTGAAAAAAACAACAAGAAAAACTTGGCCAAGCTAGAGTTTGCACTGTATGATTCCTTGAAACCTTTTGTAAAAGAGGATTATGGGATATATGCAAACGATACATTAAGGACAACAGGTGTTTCAGCTGTATGGCGATTCTGAATGCGCATGACTTATTTCTTTTTAAGTTGATTAATGGACAAATTCAGGCCAATAAAGCCAAACAAAGCCAATTTTGAATTCCCTTTATTATGAGCTGGTGAGACTTCTGAGCTAATATGTTTAGTTAGGTGGGGTGTGGAGAACAACCCTTACAGTGAGAGATGTTGAAACACAGTCCCCTTCAAAAATAACTTTTTTAAGGTTATTATTTTTACTGGAAGCATATTTCAAATGCTTTCGTAGGAATGATACAGAATAGCATATCAACTTTCTCATTCATTGTCTTGTAATATTTTTAATGCAAGTTAATGCACATTTGCAAATCTAGCACCAGCTATTAGGAGTTTGGTTATCTGACTGTCAGACTTTAGGTATACACCTACACACTTAAGTGCTGCTCTCTGTCATAGTATTATCAATGACAAGATGCTAGGTAGTTTTCTGAAATTTGCTTTTTCTGTGAAACATTAACAAACTACAGACATGCCTTCAGTAATAACTTATACCTCATGAATTATACATGCTGCTTGTATTTTCTTTAGTGAAGTTATTAATAATATGTAAATATTAAATAGTCAAATGGTGTAGATTCAAGATAACTACATAGCTGGAAATGTTATACCCTGTGAGTTTGGGCTGCATTTTAATTAATTCCTGTACCATCCTGGCATTCATAGTGGTGATTCAGCTTAAAACAAAACTTACTTATTCTGCAGCGGCATTTAATGCCATACAGGAAAAAATACCCTCTAACTTTTAAGAGTTGCAAAGCAGCAATAAGGTAGGCCCTGGGGTGGTTTTTCCAGACATAACCGCAAGAAGAAAATCAGGACAAAAATATGTTCCATTTCAAGTGTTTAAAGTTTAACTCTTCTTGTCAGTGAGAAAGGTAGGAAATTTGTCCAGGAAGAGTTATTTCACACTATCTACTTGGATATGCAGACTGCCTCAAGGCCCTGTCCCTGTATTCTGTCTCCTAAAGGCTACTGAGGGGAGATCTATGCCTGGCATACATGGTATTTTCAGATCCTACCCTAATGGACCTCCTGCATATCCACAAAACAAACAGCACCAGAATTCCCCATTCTAAAGACTTAAACCTTGCCTGTGATATAAATAGGACCAGCTGGAAAGGTAGGTATGTATCCCAGACACTACCCCATTTTTGGAACAGGCTACCCATCCATGTCAAGCAGAGTTCCTCCCTAACCCAATTCAAGTGTAACTTGAGCAATTGAATGGGGAACAGGAAATTCATCACTGGTTTGGCACCTATATCTCTAATGGACACAGGCAGCCTGTAAATGGTTCATCTCCCAGGCCCCTGCTTACACTTATTAAGGGTACCGGAACTTGTCAGGGATTGGGGATGCATGGCTAGGCTTAAAAAGACCCTTGTGGTTGTTAGCCTAATACAAACCTATGAACCTATAGTACAAATAGACCCAGTGGCTGAAAGCCCGAAGTGCGATTCATATGTGAGCAAAACTCATAAGAGAAATGTTTCAAAAAAGATTCAAAAATTTGCAACTGCAAAAATTAGCACAAAAGCTTTTTTTTTGCAGTGAGACTTCACCCATTCACTATTTCTATACACTAAAATGAAGCTTATCATATTATAGCATAAGGACAAATTATTGCGATACTGCAAACTCACTCCTTATATACAAATTACTGAAGTTACACGTGGTACCCAGGCTCATTATATAAAAATATTGTCATGTGAGATCCCATGAAAGCTTTACAATCCATGAATACAGTCATGCACAAACATCTCCAGGGTGCAAATGACATATGATCACAAAGTGGGATTATCCTACAGGTGGATGAAGCTTGAACTCGACCTTAAACTGCCCGAGCTTCAACTTGGTGATGATAGGAGTTCCTCCTTAGGAAATCACTCATTTTGCTTCCTGTATAAATGTGGGATACTACTCGGAAATACATGTTTGAAAAACGGAGAGTCACAAAAATGATGGAAAAATATGAGCACATTATCAAAGAGAGTAAAATATGTAGGCTTTGGTGTACTGTATTTTGAAATTTTACAACAAAAGTTCATTTATTTTTGGTTCTGCAAAAAGGATACATAAGATATGTGTCCTCTTTCTTTTAATTATTAGTACCATTAGTATGTTTGGCAGAGTCTGCCTGTCCTCTTTAAAGACATGCAGGTAGGTGTGTGTGCATGTGTGTGTGCCTTCTATAAAAGTTAGGTGCTGGGCTTGCAACTCCACACTGTAAAAATCTACTGCCAATCAATAGCGGACCGGCGATCGCTGTGGCAACCCCTAACCAGGAAAAGCCGAAAGACTTTTTAGTGCGTTTGTCATATAGTGTGGTTTTCTGAATATGACAGAGTTTCAAACTCACAAGTGATGAGGAGGATTCGGTAAAGTGTGTGACAGAGTTGCAAACTCACAAGTGATGAGGAGGATTCAGTAAAGTGTGTAACAGAGTTTCAAACTCACAAGTGATGAGGAGGATTCAGTAAAGTGTGTGACAGAGTTTCAAACTCACAAGTGATGAGGAGGATTCAGTAAAGTGTGTAACAGAGTTTCAAACTCACAAGTGATGAAGAGGATTCAGTAAAGTGTGTGACAGCGTTTCAAATTCACAAGTGATGAGGAGGATTCAGTAAAGTGTGTGAAGGGGAAAATTTAGCCTGAAAGTAAGAAAATACCTCCAAGAAAAGGTAAATCACATGCAGGGGTAATCAGGCCTCAAAATATGAATGCTCCCCCAAAATAGAGAGAGTTGAGAGGTGTCCTCCAAGATTGCACAATGCCTGGGGAAGGAGCATGCTCCCTATACCAGGCAACTGTTGATCTAACACACCTGTCACCATCTGTTTTGTCGACCAAAATGTTTTGTCAAATTAGACATTAACACTTGAGAATTTCACTTTTAATACACACTTATATGTATATATATATATATATATATATATATATATATATATATATATATATATATGTTTATTTTTATTAATCTAAATCTATGTATATCTATATCTATCTATAGACAGAAGATAGATAGATATAGATATATATAGCTCTATATATATATATATATATATATATATATATATATATATATATATATTGTATACATATTTATATATTCACCTGTATGTAAAGCATGTTAATATTCTAAACATCAGTCAAAACTGAGTGAAAAAACAACTAGTGTGTTTACCATATCATTTCTTCAAAATCTACATTTTATATGCTGTGTTCTGATTGTCCAGGATTTAACTGTAGCTAAAAATCACTCACAATATAAATTAATGTTTTGGGGTCTTTAAGAGCTGTGCTTAATTTTTTCTTCTATTTACTTTTTTTAATTTGAGCTTTGATTTTTCAGTTGGGCAAGCATCATTACACTCCATGTATGAACCTTATTCTCTCTAATCTCAAATGTAAATATTATCACTCTAAGGTCACAGCAAGAGGGGAATAGGACTTCAGTTCCAACCCCTTCCGTGTGTGTGTGTGTGTGTGTGTGTGTGTGTGTGTGTGTGTGTGTGTGTGTGTGTGTGTGTATGTGCGCGTATGTGCATATGTGTGTGTGTGCACGGGTGTGAGCGTGTGTGTGTCTATGAGTAGCACATCGGTTCCACCATCAAGGATTCTGTTTGAACCCAGTGCTGAGCTGTCAGGATCTCTGACAGTGGACAGTAACTTCTCTGCTTCAGTCAGTGGCGGCTTGGTAGGATGACCACCCCCAGTAGCCATACATTCACATGCAACAAAAGCTGCATGACATCTGGCTGCTGCAGTAATGTTATTGGTCCCCATGTCTATTTTTTCAGTATGTACTCTTAAGATTTAAATCATAATAAAATAAACTTCAATCATTGGCATATTAAAATATAATTTATTAAAGAAGTAACACACATGTGCAGTAGACAGTACTCAAGAAGTCATACCTCCCCGAACAAAAGAATTCATAATCTTTTATAGGAAAACTTTAAGAATGTGGTAAACTTTATCAATCTTACTACTTTCTACTTCACGCTATTTAAGACAGAAGTGGCAAACTTCACGACACCCATGCAAATGGACAATAGAGGTACGACTGCTGAATCCTACACAAATGTACTTTATAAGCACTTACACACACACACACACACACACACACACACACACACACACACACACACACACACACACACACACATGGAAGGGGTTGGAACTGAAGTCCCATTCCCCTCTTGCTGTGACCTTAGAGTGATAATATTTACATTTGAGATTATAGAGAATAAGGTTCATACATGGAGTGTAATGATGCTTGCCCAACTGAAAAATCAAAACTCAAATTAAAAAAAGTAAATAGAAGAAAAAATTAAGCACAGCTCTTAAAGACCCCAAAACATTAATTTATATTGTGAGTGATTTTTTAGCTATCCCTAACAGAACCAAGATGCTATCCTCCAAAAAAAGGAAGCCAATTTGCTGGTCTTCTGCCATAAACAAACTCTACAACAGAAGAAAGAAACTGTTGCAAATAAGAGAAAAATCCCATGACTGGAGGAACTCCCTGGTCAGCTTCAGTAAGAAGCTGAGATCCCTCATAAAATCCTCCAAAGCTAGTTATGAAAACAAAATCGCCACTGATTCTAAAGACAACCACAAAGCATTCTATAGCTATGTCAAGAATCTCAATGGCAACACTCTGATCTGCTCTGAGTTAGAGCACAGTGGCACTAAATATACAGAACCAACTGATATTGCCAACATCCTGGCAGATAGGTTCAGTACTACCTTTACTCCCCTCTCACCCCCTAAAGGGCACATCTCTATACCGGAAGAATGCAAAGTTCCTGTAATCACAGCTGCATAGGTAAAAACCTCACTCTCCAAAGCCAAGAACACAGCATCCATGGGACCTGACAAAATCCCAGCTGCCTTCTACATGAACTACAGAATGAACTGGCACCCCACCTAAGTACCATATTCAGTCATAGCCTCACCTCAGGCTTTGTGCCCATTGAATGGCACACTGCAACGGTTATCCTACTCCACAAAGGGGGAGCCACGACAGACCCCGGGAACTACCATCCCCTTAGCCTGATGAGCCTGGTCTGCAAGGCCATGGAATGTATCATCATGGAACTCATAAACAAAGACATTGTAGATCTCCAACTCTAGACCCCACACAGTTCGGGTTTGTAAAAGGCAGATCATGTCTCCTACACCTGCTAGACGTCTTTGAAGCAGTCACCAAAGCTATAGATGAGGTGGTTCACACAGCCTATCTAGATCTTGCTAAGGCATTTGATACCATCCCCCACTCTGGAATTATAGGTAAACTCACTAAACTAGGTATAAATCCCTGTCACAAGATGGGTTGCCAGCTGGCTTACTGACAGAACCCACACTGTGAAAGTAGCAAACTTCAAATCAGACTTCAGACCAGTGACAAGTGGAGTACCACCGGGTTCAGTCCTGGGTCCTCTCCTGTCTGGTATCTACATCTCTGAAGTACAGGCTAACACAGAAGGTCTTTGGCTAACTAAGTTTACAGATGACTGCAAACTAGGAGCCATAATCGAAACTCCTAATGATGTGGACATCCTACAAAAGGGCCTCACTGAGACAGATGCCTGGTGTCAAAGCCATGGCCTTAAGCTCAATGCCAAAAAGTGCATTGTCATCCCCTTTGGTAAAAACTCTGCACCCATGAGCTACCACATAGGCAGTAGTCTACTTAACACTGAAAGTGTGATAAGAGACCTTGGGACACAGGTGGACAGTAGTCTCTCCTTTGATAATCACATCGCCACAGTGGTCAGGAAATCCTTCTATGTGGCACACCTCATCAAAAAAGGTTTCTCATCCAGAATAAAAGAGGCCATTGTTCCCCTCTACTCATCACTCATTAGACCCATTATAGAGTACAACGCCCCTTTTGGCATGCACCTCACAAGACATCTACAACAACTTGAAAGGCCGCAGAAATACCTCACAAAGAGGATTACTAGCCTCAAACAGATGCCCTACACAGACCGTCTCAAAAAACTCCAGCTTTACTCCGTCACATATCGCCTACTCAGAGATGTTGTCTGCCTAACATACAAATCTATGTCAAACCCAGAGCTGTTGGACATGCTCCACTTAAAGAAATCCCATTCCCTCTGAGCTTCATGCTCTAGGGACCTAAACCTCGTTACCACAATAAACAGAACATGATGGAGGGATAGATTCCTTTCCCAGAGACTTCCCATATTCTGGAACAGACTTCCTATCTATGTCAAACAGAGCTCTTCATTAGCACTGTTCAAGAAAAATCTTGATGACTGGATGGGAAATAGGAAATTCACCCAGGGAATCACTTCTGTGGCTCTGCTTGACAGGGGCACAGGAAAATAATTTTCTTGGGTGGCGAAAGCCCAGGGTACCTTTTTGGCTAGGCTTATATAGGCCCTAGGGCCATTAGCCTAGTACCTACCTATGAACCTGTGCTGTTGCAGCACATACACTAACCTTTTAGGACACGCATACACAAACCTTCTAAAACATGTGCAGTTTCTTTTAACCCTTTACAGTATATCCATGGTCTCCCACCACATTCATGTTATTCACCACCTGCTCCCAGATGTGGTCACAGGAGGACTTGTCATCCTTGCTTCTTCCTAAGAGTGAAGACCCAGGGTTATATAGGGCTTAATGATCATATTATTCTCTGTGTCTGTGCATGCTGGTTTATGGGGTGTCTTAGATGCCATAACCCTATATGACAGGAAACAGGTAGAAAGGAAGAAATCATTAGGTACAAATACAAAAGATGGTTAAACACAAAAAATGTGAATATATTCGTCCATCATACAGAAAATGCATGAAAAAGTAAGGATTACTATCAGTACATACAACTTAATACAGCTCCCCCATCTGCAAAACAAAGAAATAGCTTGATTAAAAATTCATAGCAATATTAGTATTTCTGTCAGTCTGGAGTACACTGTAGCATTAAGAAAGATGTACACCTGTCAAAGAAAAATGGTGTTTGGGGGTTCTAATCCACAGATGATGTTTGTGTGCAAATTATGATCATCATTATCTTCTTTCAGCTGTTCCCATTGGGGGTCACCACAGCGGATCACCTGTTTCCATTTCTTCCTGTCCACTGCATCTTGCTCTGTCACACCAACCACCTGCATGTCCTCTCTTACCACATCCATAAACCTTATCTTAGGCCTCCCTCTTTTCCTGTTACCTGGCAGCTTCATCCTTAGCATCTTTTCCCCAATATACTCCGCATCCCTCCTCAGCACATGTCCAAACCAACGTAATCTTGCCTCTCTGGCTTTGTCTCCAAACCTTCCAACCTGGGCTGACCCTCTAATATACTTATTCCTAATCCTGTCCAACCTCGTCACACCCAGTGCAAACCTTAACATCTTTAACTCTGCCATATCCAGCTCAAACTCCTGCCTTTTTGTCAATGCCACTGTCTCCAACCCATATAACATAGCTATTCTCACTACCCTCTTGTAGACCTTCCCTTTCACTCTTACAGGTACTCGTCTGTCACAAATCACTCCTGACACACTTCTCCACCCACTACATCCTGCCTGTACTCTCTTCTTCACCTCTCTTCCACACTCACCGTTACACTGAACTACTGAACCCAAGTATTTAAACTCATCCACCTTCACCACCTCTACTCCCTACATCCTCACCATTCCTCTATCCCCCCCTCTCATTCACATACATATATTCTGTCTTAGTCCTGTTGACCTTCATTCCTCTTCTCTCTAGAGCATATCTCCACCTCTCCAGGATCTCCTCCACCTGTTCCCTACTCTCACTACAGATCACAGTGTCATCTGCAAACATCATAGTCCACGGGGACTCCTGTCTGATCTCGTCTGTCAACCTATCCATCACTATTGCAAATAAGAAAGGGCTCAGAGCTGATCCTTGATGTAACCCCACCTCTACCTTAAATGCATCCGTCACTCCCACTGCAGACCTCACCGCTGTTACACTACCTTTGTACATATCCTATACTACTCTTACATACTTCTCTGACACTCCCGACTTCCTCATACAATACCACAACTCCTCTCTAGGCACCCTGTCATATGCTTTCCTCTAAGTCTACAAAAACACAATGCAACTCCATCTGACATTCTCTGTACTTCTCCATTAACACTCTCAGAGCAAACGTTGCATCTGTAGTGCTCTTTCCCGGCATGAAACCATACTGCTGATCACTAATCATCACGTCCCTTCTTAACCGAGCTTCCACTACTCTTTCCCATAACTTCATGCTGTGACTGATCAGTTTAATCCATCTGTAGTTACTACAGCTCTGCAAATCACCCTTATTCTTAAAATCGGTACCAAAACACTTTTTCTCCATTCCTCAGGCATCCTCTCACTTTTTAAGATTTCATTAAACAATCTGGTTAAAAACTCCACTGCCATTTCACCTAAACACCTCCATGCTTCCACAGGTATGTCATCTGGGCCAACAGCCTTTCCATTCTTCATTCTCTTCATAGCTATCCTTACTTCCTCCTTGCTAATCCATTGTACTTCATGATTCACTATCCCTACATCTTCCAACCTTCTCTCCCTCTCATTCTCTTCATTCATCAACCCCTCAAAGTACTCTTTCCATCTGCTCAACACACTCTCCTCACTTGTAAGCATGTTTCCCTCATTATCCTTTATCACCCTTACCTGCTGCACATCTTTCCTAGCTTGGTCCCTCTGTCTAGCCAATTGGTACAGGTCCTTTTCTCCCTCCTTAGTGTCCAACCTTTCATACAACTCTTCATATGCCTTATCCTTAGCCTTCGCCACGTCTCTCTTTGCCATGCACCTCATCTCCTTATACTCCTGTCTACTTTCTTCATCTCTCTGACAATCCCACTTCTTTTTTGCCAACCTCTTTGCCTGTATACTCTCCTGTACTTCCTCATTCCACCACCATGTGTCCTTGTCGTCCTTCCACTTTCCAGATGTGATACCAAGCACCTTTCTAGCCATCTCCCTTACTAGCTCTGCTGTAGTTACCCAGCTATTTGGTAACTCTTCACTGCCACCCAGTGCCTGTCTTAACTCATCCCTGAACTCCACCTCACAATTACCCTTTTTCAATTTCCACCTTTTGATCCTTGGTGCTGCCCTCACACTCCTCCTCCTCTTCTTGATCACCAACGTCATCCTACAAACCACCAGCCTATGCTGCCTAACTACACTTTCTCCGGTCACCACTTTACAGTCTCCAATCTCCTTCAGACTGGCCCTCCTATATAAGATATAATCCACCAGTGTGCATCTTTATAGGAAATATTTTTGTCCTAAGATATCAGGACATTTTTGCCTGTTCAGTTTGTGTTGCAGGACACTGGCCAAAGAGGGACTACCCTCACAAAAGAGTGACAGGTGTGGTAACTATCTCAACTCTTGTATGTCACCCTATGCTCCTCCCTCTTGTTAAAATACGTATTCACCACAGCCATGTCCATCCTTTTCGCAAAATCTACTACCATCTGACCTTCTGCATTCCTTTGTTTAACACCATACCTACCCATCACTTCCTCGTCCCCTCTGTTCCCTTCACCAACATGTCCATTGAAATCTGCTCCAATCACCACTCTCTCACCCTTGGGTACAGTCTTCACCAATTCATCCAATTCACTCCAAAATTTTTCTTTCTCATCCATTGCACACCCAACTTGTGGAGCATATGCACTAACAACATTCGTCATTACACCTTCAATTTCTAGCTTCATAAACATCACTCTATCCGACACTCTTTTCACCTCCAAAACACTCTTAGCGTACTATTCCTTCAGAATAACTCCTATGCCATTTCTCCTCCCATCCACACCGTGATAAAACAATTTGAACCCACCTCCGATACACCTAGCCTTACTCCCCTTCCATCTGGTCTCTTGCACACACAATATACTAACCTTCCTTCTGTCCATCATATCAGCTAGCTCTCTCCCTATACCATTCATACTGCCAACATTCAAAGTTCCAACCCTCAATACCACAGTCCTAGCCTTTCTCCTCTCTTCCTGCCTTCGGCCATGCTTTCCGTCTCTTCTCCTCCTTCAGCCAACAGAAGCCCAATTTCCGCCAGCACCCTGTTGGCTAACAGTACTGGTGGCGGTCATTGTTAACCCGGGCCTCGACCAATCCGGTATGGAAATATTTACTGGTGACTGCATGAAATGATTTGGCCAAGTTTTACGCCGGATGCCCTTCCTGATGCAAATTATGATATTTAATGTAAATATGTTCATTTAAAACAAGCAAAGTTGAGGAAGTAACAAAAAAGTATATATTTTAAATACTTGCTTTATAATGTCTTGCGTGTTTCAGTACTTTCATTGAATTCTTTTCTCTTCATCATTTGTGCTCCATTTGGCATTGCACAATGTTGTCTGACAGAGGTCCGTAGCATTGAACTGCATTTCATTTTCTAAGGAAAAAAGTGAAAATGCTCATTTAGGCTGCCTTATGTAGTGCAAACAAGCCTGGCAGCACTGCACAGCTGTCAGCACTCTGGATAGTACTCAGTGAGGAAAATGTACCTGTCAGGTTATTTTTCCTGTGACACAAGGTGTAAGTGTAGTGATCATAATGACCAAACACAGCTGATGCAGGGTTCAAATCAGTTGATAGATGCTTTTTACAGAGGAAGACAGGATGCAATTTGTCACCACATTTTGCTCAGGAATGTCACAGTAAATGCACATCATTATCACAACTCTGTTCATTGCAAGAAATGTATCATTACTGCTTGTTATAGAAGTCTGATATAATGTGTGTAAATTATGTAAAACATAGCAATGATGATATTTAAAGTAAACAGACATACAAGCATATTTTAAGTTTGTGTACAGTCAGTCTTAAATTAGTATACCTGCAAAAAGCACATCAATACATAAGTTTTCCTGTTTCATTGACAGCTAATTAGCAGCTGTTAACATTTTACCCTTTATTTTCTCTTGGGTTCAATTCCCATGTGGTACTACTCAATCTTACCAGTGTTTAACTCCCAACATGCCAATATGTCACAAGTCATAACAGTTTTCTTCAAACAAATCATGATTATCACTAACACCAAAAGCACATCAGGGTTTAACATTGGAACATACCTCAAGATTTTAAGCATGGCACATGGTCAAATCTCAAAGCAATTTTCAACACCTTGTGTGCTTTTAGCTGTACTCATTGCCAATATGTTGTTCAAACAATTGCTGTGCTTCCAATTTCTCATATGCAGTTGGCAAGGGCAAGGCTGTGTTTTTTGGGCACAGGCTGTTCCAAGAGAGATCTGAATTAGGAGCCTATTCAGACCCATATTTCTGGCTTGACAGCTACAGACATGGCTGGCAAAGGTAGAGGTGGTGTGCCATTTAGAGCACAGAGGTGGGGTGTCGAGGAGTCCAGGAATTTTGTGGCACTCCTGAAGAAGCATTATAGTTGGAGGCTACTGCAGGGGTTTTAGTATGTGGCTGAGGCTTGGAATAGATTGGCCAAGGCTGTCTCCATTGCAAATGGCATCCCACTCATGGAGGATCAGTGTCATAGGTCATATGACAGAGGTGGTAAGTTTCACAGCCCCCATGCTAAAGGATAACAGTGTCCAAGATGCAGGAACCTTTACAAATGCACTCTATGAGCACCTACAAGGATGCATGGATCGTGCCATCCCTAGCAAAACCAAGACTCACTTCCCTAAGAGAAGGCAACCAGTCTGGTGGACCCCTGCCATAAACAGGCTATACAATAGAAGGAGGAAACTAGTTCAGAAAAAAAGCAAATCCCAAGAAGTAAAGATAACCTTGATCAGTATCAGTAAGAAACTAAGGTCTCTCATAAAATCATCCAAGGCTAACTTCGAAAGAAAATTAGCCAAGGATTCGAAAGATAACCACAAAGCCGTCTTTAGCTATGTCAAGAATGTAAGTGGCAACTTGCAGATATGCTCTGAGCTAGTGCAAAATAGCACAAAATATACTGAACCTACTGATATTGCTAACATCCTGGCAGATAGATTCAGTGCAAACTTCACCCCCTCTCACCCCCAAAAGTGCCCACAACAATACTGGAAATGTGTAGTGTCCCAGAAATCACAGACGCATAGGTGAAAACAGCCCTTTCAAAAGCCAAAAGCACAGCATCAGTGGGGCCAGATGGTGTCCCAGGCTGCGTCTTGCATGAACTACAGAACAAACTAACCCCCCACCTAAACACACTGTTCAACCTCAGCCTCTCCACAGGCTACATGCCCATAGAATGGCGCACAGCAACGGTTATTCTGCTCGACAAAGGAGGGGCCAGAACTGACCCTGGTAACTATCGCCCCATAAGCCTGACTAGCCTGATCTGCAAGGCTATGGAGCGCATCATCATGGAACTCATTAACAGAGACATTGGGAACCCCCAAACACTTGCCCGAGCCAGTTCAGCTTTATTAAGGGCAGATCATGCCTACTAAACCTGGTTGATTTCTTTGCGACAGTCACCAAGGCCATAGATGAGGGGAAGGTGGTTCACACAGCCTACCTTGACCTCGCCAAGGTTTTTGACACCATTCCCCACTCGGGAATTATAGAAAAACTCACCAGCCTGAACATAAACCCCTACGTCATGAGATGGGTTGCCAACTGGCTTACAAACAGAATTCACACGGTAAGAATAGCGGGCTCCAGGTCCGAGATTAAACCAGTCACAAGTGGTGTCCCACAAGGCTTGGTCCTGGGACCCCTACTGTTCAGCATATACTTCTCAGAAGTACAGGCAAACACAGGAGTACTATGGCTAACCAAGTTCACTGATGACTGCAAACTGGGAGCCATAATTGACTCTCCGGCTGACATGGACATTCTCCAAAAGGGCCTTACTGAGACGGACACCTGGTGTCAAAGTCATGGTCTCAAGCTAAATGCCAAAAAATGCATAGTCATCCCGTTTGGGAAAAACAAAACACCCATGAATTACCACATAGGTGGTAGCCCCCTTAATACAAAAGAGGTAATAAGAGATCTGGGGATCCAGGTAGATAGTAATCTCTTCTTTGACAATCATATTGCCAAAGTAGTTAGGAAATCCTTCTATGTAGCCCATCTAATTAATAAAGGTTTGCATCTAGAAATATAGAGGTTATAGTGCCCCTCTACTCGTCACTTATCAGACCCATCATAGAGTACAATGCCCCATTTGGGATGTACCTCACAAGACACTTCAACAACTGGAAAGACCACAAAAGTACCTCACCAAGGGGATTACTGGCCTCAAACATATGTCCTATGCAGCCCAACTGGAAAAACTCTGGCTGTACTCAGTGGCATATTGCTTACTCAGAGGTGATCTCTGCCTGACTTACAAAGCCATGTCCAACTCAGAATTGATGGACATGCTCCACCTATAGAAATCCAAGTCACTGCAAGCCACTCGCTCTCGTGAGCTAAACCTCACCACAACAATAAATGGAACATGCTGGAGGGATAGATTCCTGTCACAGAGACTCCCCATACTTTAGAACAAAATTCCTAACTACATTAGGCAGAGACCCTCACTAACACTCTTCAAGAGAAACCTTGACGAGTGGTTTGGTAACAGAAAATACACCCCTGGGATCACTTCATTGGCTCTCTTCTTGATAGAGGCTCAGTTAATTAATCAATGGGGTGGTGAAAGCTGACACACTCTGGCTAGGCTTATAAATGCCCTCAGGCAGATAGCCTAGTACCTACCTATGAACCTATAACTACAACAGTGACATGAAGAAGTGCAAGTGGTACCTCCTTAGCCAATGGAAGGATGAATTTAGGAGTGCAAACACCCCACATTTGTAAGTATACTGAGCCTTAACCCGTCCATGATACGGCATTATCTAGATACTCAATACAGTTATTCATTATGTTTCATGTGTATATAAATATATATATATATATAGAGATATATTCCTTGTTCTGTACAGTTGCAGCAGAAATTGTAGAAAATCATGAGGCACATCAATATAGAATAACTTGCTTTGGAGAGGCATAAGGTAGGTATGCATCTGTTTCTGATTGCAAGGCACATCAGTTTTTTCAGTCCATCAGTGTATATCATCTTGAGCAGACATATCTTAACTTCAATTTCAAACCTATGTGGATGCTCCAGGAGCTTTTGACTATTGCATTAGGCAATGAGTACATGACATTAAATTGGTGTGGGTTCAATACCCACACACAGGTATTCAATTTTTTACACGATAATATTTAAAAGATATTTTAACTTCAATTCTACATAGCATTAATAATTGGGTT
Source organism: Protopterus annectens (assembly GCF_019279795.1). Lineage (NCBI taxonomy): Eukaryota > Metazoa > Chordata > Ceratodontiformes > Protopteridae > Protopterus > Protopterus annectens. Next base: position 1,609,729,260 of record NC_056729.1, on the reverse strand, counting down.
TACTATGACTTACTCGAATGGCAGGAAGTTGAATGGCCGATGTGCAAAATCATTGTTTCCAAGGGGCAAGAAATTCAACCAAAAGTGGTCGACCGAGGTTAGTCGAGTTGCATGGTGCACTTGTCCTTTTGACAAGTGACATGCCGGGACTGTGGAGGGAGGTCATGCTTCAGTGAGGAACAGGGAATTAGCCCATTTCCTCACTGTAGTGCAATCTCAGAGTTGGTATATTTAATGTGCAGGGTTGTGGGGGTATTCCCCCCTAGAAAATTGTAGGGTTAAGCTGACTACCATAGAAATGTCGAATATGTCGAATGCACTTTCTCGTGTAAAACATTTTCGACGTTCTGCTCTTCCGCAATAACAGAAATCAATATTATTAATCGGTTTTGTGATCATTTGACGCATTCAACCATGCCATAGTAAACCAATAATTCAATATTTGTAAATGCAGTTATTACCTTACAAAGCAGATATCTGGCATGGCACTATGAACATGATTCTATTACGCATATCATACCATTTTGATCATATCTGGTGTAGTTATGTACTTCTCTTATTGTTTTATGTCTTGAAATAATTAAGATATTGTTTTATGCATTGAAATAATTAAGTAGTGTCACATGCCATTGATCACATTTTCTCTTTGCCTCCCCACCTTTATCTCTCCTTTTTTTATTATTTGATCATTGCTGCTGAAAACAAATTGACCATCAGTACAATGAGGTAAACTGACTATGGGAGATCTGACCACCATACCTTTACAAGTGACTGTGGGGACACCACCACATGCAGCACAGACACCCACACATCTGGGTCCAAACCTGACACTGTTGCCTCCACTACCTGATCCAATGGCGTCAGGTAGCCCTGCCTTGACTGCTGGTGCAGTGGTACCCCATGGGAGCAGTAGTAGTGGAGGTGGCATTTTTGTCACCTGAGAGGAGTAGATAGGGTTGGTAGACAACATAATGGAGAGGAGCCTTGGTGCCTAAATCATCAGGGTTGAAAAGGTCCTGCATTATATTATACCACATCTGGCACTCACCCAGGCAATTGACACAGGAGACAGTGATGACAGATCTGAGGGTGAGGACTAGATATTTGTTGTTCTGAAGTTGGACGTGAATGCACCTCTGTCACCTACCTAACCCCAGTCATGGTGTCACCCAACCTTTGTGTCCATTGTCATCTCTGTCTGTGTATCTTGTATGTCCTTTATGTCTGTGCCTGCTGCCTAAGCTACCCTATGCCCATGACCCACGTATTCCTGAGCACCTGCCCTAATATTACTCTCTCTTATGCCACATGCACAACTCTCCACTTCACCTGTAACTCATCTTGATACACTTGATTTGGTCTAATTAGATATACAGCATTATTCTGTTGTTACCCTTCCCTGGTGTGGTGACTCTCCAAAGTCATGAAATTGTGTACAATAATACATTTATGGTGTGAAGAAGTGAATAGCTATGTTGCTCTCTCATCAACCTCCTGCAAATTCCTGTATTCTTTCCCCTGTGTGTCCTAACACTCTGTTTGCCACCCCCTTTTTTGCCACTGTCCTATCAACCTCCCCCCCCTTTCAAATGTTTAATCTGGTCAAAAAAATAGAGTCACACACAACACACATGACCAGAAATGGCCCATGGAGAAGTCTTCATTTTTTGCCCTCACCATTTGTGCAGAGGTTGGCATTGCATAGCAATGCTGAGTGATAGCAATGCTGAGTGATGGTGAATGCCATTCAGTTTCCTATGGCAAAAGCCGATGATTTAATTTTAGTCACAGTAGCCAGGTTACTTTCATGCAATTGTGCTTAAATATGCTGCATCATGGGAACACTGAGTAAATATAAAATAACAGCACTACTGTGAAACAGTTATTGTGGCAGTTCTTAGCCTGCTGAATGTACTAAACTAGACTTTCCTTTGTCGCATGTGGAAGCAATTTCCCTGTCCGTAGACTGATGCTTTTCCATAGTACCATGAGTTTGATTAAAGATATAGGGTAAATTATTGTTTCATGATATTTTATGTTCCTTTTTATATAGTTAGCTGCAAATGTACATATTTCTCTACATTTACAAAATTTCATTAATATAATATATTATTTGAATAGTGCAGAAAGACATAATTTGCAAAAACATTGCAGTCCTGACACTGTCCTTCAATTTTGTTATTTAAAGTGTGTAAAGTAGGAGTTCCTTTGTGGTGTGAAGCGATAATGTTCAGATCTATAGATCCATTTTTTTTCCATAGGGGAATACTAGACTGGTTGCCCCAAAGGGCCATTTTAAGCTTAGCCAATAACACACCGTTAGAATCAACTCTGGACCCTGTGTCTGTGAGGTAGACACCTTAGCCATTATACTTTAAAGGGTTCTGATACAGGCATTAGCTAAGTGTTACTAACCATTTTGTTACACTATTTTATGTGTACCTCTTGGCTACATGTGGTTATGAGGCAACATTATCCTTCTTCTGTCGTACGCTACTTGATTCCTGCCCCCCCTCACCCTATGTCATAAGGTACTTCATTCTTGTCCCCTCTCACCCAGTCTATGTCATAAACTACTTGATTCCTTCCCCACTCACCTTATGTCATAAGCTACTTGAGTCCTGCTCTCCTCTCACCCTGTCTATGCATAAGCTACTTGATTCCTGCCCCACTCTCACCCTGTCTGTCATAAGCTACTTGATTCCTGCCCCTTTCACCCTGTCTATGTCATAAGCTACTTGATTCCTGCCCCATTCTTACCATGTCTATATCATAAGCTACCTGATTCCTGCCCCACTGCCCCCTGTCTGTGTCATAAGTAACTTGATTCCTGCCCCACTCTCACCCTATGACATAAGCTACTTGATCCTGCCTTCCTCTCACCCTGTCTGTCATAAGCTACTTGATCCTGCATTCCTCTCACCCTGTCTGTCATAAGCTACTTGATCCTGCCTTCCTCTCACCCTGTCTGTCATAAGCTACTTGATCCTGCCTTCCTCTCACCCTGTCTGTCATAAGCTGCTTGATCCTGCCTTCCTCTCACCCTGTCTGTCATAAGCTGCTTGATCCTGCCTTCCTCTCACCCTGTCTATGTATCTTCTCCTTTCTGTGTCATTAGTCTTCCATGTCTAGAGCTGACCATGAGGCTAAGTGGAATACACAGCTTATGGCAAAATCTTGTGAGGTTTTGCCTTTGGCCACATTACTGTGGTGCCTTTTGTGCTGTTGTGCTTTGGTAAGCTTGGCCAGGTTAATCTATTTTTCACCAAGCCGAAGAGCTGAATATACAGTTTACAGTTATGATGAGGGCAATAAAGAGTAATCCATACATTTGCCTTTTCTGCAGTTTATCACATGGGAACTTTGTGAAGTAGGAGCTCCTATATGCTGTGTTTAAACAATACTCTGGTCTGAAGATTTTTCTTGCAATGCCTTCAAGGTTCAAATCCAGATGTATGCCGGACAGTGTTCCAATGTTTTGTATGATTCCTGTGTGTGTAAATGTTGGCTACCCCTTTTGCTAACACACAGTCATCCTACTGTTATACTAATGTACCTGCTCCCTATCGCAAAGCCTGTCTTGTACAGATCTTGCATGAATAATTATGCTGATAAAGCAAACAGTAACGTGACAGAAATATGCACAGAAAACAAACATGAACTAAAGTGCTAGTATGTCTGTATTGTATATTCCTATCACCAACTGTCCACATCTTCCCACCACTTCTGTGTCATGTGATAAACCTCTTTGATTTGACTTACAACTATTTCCATAAGCTATGTTTCCACCAGCAATAACATGCTTGGTCTCTCCTGTGTTTCATAATGCATCTGTAGCACACATATAAGTATTGAAGAACTGAAACTATCATGACAATTGTGTAAATCATGACACCTGAAACATGACCGTAACATATCTGTTCTGTATTCTATCAGATTATGGTTGTATTTATGTAATGTTTCTTTGTGTGAAAGTTGGCAGAGAGCACCACAAATTATTGCCAATTCTCATTCTAAATTCAAACCTCAAGATATGATTACTGTGAGCCAATACTTTGCCATCAGCAGTGCAACTGAACTTGCCAATGCTGTGCTTCAGGCAAGAGAATAAAAAAAAAAGATTTACAACAAATCATTTTTTTGTGTAGGTTGTACAACTTCTGTATGTCTGTGTAGCATTTTGACAACAAGTTATCTGGATTTCAGAGTGATATTGACTCAATTAAGTGAGTCTGTTAATGTATGTCTGCACTCCACTGGTTACACTTGCAACTATGTTACAGTATTGGGTAACTTATTCTCACACAATCCATCAGCGTTATTCTGCAGTGAACTGTCCTGTTTAAGAAGTGTCTCTCTGTATTGTCAATGCACATTGTGCAAACTCTAGACAAGAAAAGTGTGCAATTATCCCAGAATGAACTGCAAAGATTGCTTGATTAATAGCCCACAGGTTTACAACTGTTATCATTGGCATGCCGTACTATGAAACAGGTATGTGTTCCTCACAGTAACACAATGTAAATGAAGCCAGTAAATAAATCTTAGCAGAGAAGTATGTCACTACATGGGAGAATCACAGTGCTGTTAGGCTGGCCTATTGTCACTTATGCATTTGTCCCAAAACCTTTGGTACACAGTATCGGCTGTTCCAAACAATGAATTTTTACTAATTACAAATGTGCTTTTTCACATCAAAAAATGCACACCTGTCCTGTGATGCTTGTGAATAATACTGTGCTCTCTAGATTGTATAACTAGGTAGGTCCATAGGTTAGTACTAGGCTAACTGCCCTTGTGACTATTGTAAGCCTAGCCAATTATCTCTTGTGAGACTCAAACGCTAAGGCAAACACCTTAACCATTAGGCCGTCCTCCCAACCAAAAATTGCCACTGCTAGGCTGAAACCCAGGACCCTGCACACCATACCCAAAGTGATTTACCACTAAGCCATATCAGATATAGTTATACAATCAAGGGAGCACAATTCCTTCCATGGAAAACGTGCGTATGTGTCTTGGGGTGGGGGATAGTAAGTAATACTTCAATGTCAAATGTATTGTTTCCACCGCAGACAGATAATTTAACTTTGCACACAGCTTCCTCTGCACTTTATCTCACTTTCAACACAAACATCCTCTCTGCACCACTCTGATGAGGTCATCCTGTCAAAAGTGCACTCTCTCCTTTTAAGAATCGGGCTTCTCTTGTTGCACTTGCAACTAATATTTTTCTCTATAGATTGTATAACTAGATAAGTAAGAGGTTCAGTTCTCACCATGAAGTCATTCTGTTTGTGTCTGCAATATCATGTAGCTTCCTAAACAAACATGATGTACCAACTTTCAGACAGGAGACAAATTTAACTTGGGTGAGTATTCAAGCATCATCTTATCCCAGTTTTACCACAGACATCTTCTTTGCAATACAGTGATGAGGTCATTCTGTCAAAAGTACATTCTATCCTCATAAGAGTCAGATTTGTCCTGTGGCATGTGTGGCTAATGTGCTCTCTTGATTGTATAACTAGATAGGTAGGATGCTCAAATCTCACAGTGGGGAACTGGATTCAATGCCAGTTATGTATAGTTTCCTGAAAGGTTGTACTACATCAACTTCCACTCAATGGTAAAATTTAACATGGGAGTGAATACTCCCCTTCCCACATCCCACTTTTACCACAAAAACCTCTCCATCCCACTGACGAGGTCAGAGTGTCAACATTGCACACTATGCCTTTAAAATTCACAGTTGTCCTGTGATACTTATAGTTGATTCTGTGTTGTATAGATTGTGTAAATAGATAGGTAGGGGATTCAAATCCAGTACTGGATAAATAATGTCAGTGCGTCTGTGTGTAATGTCACGTACAGTTATGTCTGTCATAACATTCCTTATTTAATTTTCCACTCAGGTGACATAATTTCCTTGGCACAGGGTTACCTTATAGAGTTGCATTACCCCAGTCAATAAAGATTTTTGGAAATGCAATGCATACACCATGCTATCAGAAAAGAACCACATCAGATTGCTTATATGATTTACCCTGTAGTGCTGGATGCTGATGCTGCGCTCTCTAGACTGCAACTATAGAGGGAAGAGGTTTGAATCCAGCACTGATGGACTATTGTGCATGCAGTATGTATAGCTGTGTATTGTCACTGTGCACTTCCACCACTTTAATACATTTTTTAGAACACCACCAATGTATGAAAGAATGGTAATGCCATCCATTCAAATGTCCACTGTTGTAGTTATAAAAGAACACCTAAGGTGGTGAGTGTGATTCAGGCGGTGTTCTCTACCTTGTAATCTTAAGTAGTCTTGTTCAAATGCAGCTATTACTTGTCACTCTGTCTTTGAATGTGCAGGTAGGTAACACTTTTGTCAGCCAGCTATCTGCTGTGTGCATGCATGGATGGGGATTCGTATTACAATAATTTTTGCTCATTTTTCACATGTTTTCTTTGATAATGATGATGCCATGTGATGACATTTGTCTTTCCCATGGCAACTACTAAGGCATTTTCTGTAGTGTGTGAACATGAGACTATGTTTTGTATACGTTTGCCTTAGTAAGTCATGTGTTCAAATCCCTGATTATCCACACATTGTGCCTGATTGCATTACACATCTCATGTATCTGGGTATACCTGGCAGGAGGGAGAAATAAACATATAACAACACTATTGTAAAGAAATAACACATCTCCTTTACAGCAATAAATTGAAGTTACTGCTTCAAAGATCAAAATATATCACACTTGAAGCATCATTGGCACCTTGGCGCATTCATTCTTTCCAATATCATGTAGCTTCTCTTGTCATATAGTCAGATGTTCAAAACTCACATTGGCTGAATGTAAGTATTCCCTGTTCTAATGCTGTTATGCATGAATGACATCCACAACTGTTATAATGAATACAAATACAAAGGCACGAAAATTACAGAACCAACTGATATTGCCAACATCCTGGCAGATAGATTTAGTGCTAACTTTAGCCCCCTCACCCCCTAAAGGACCCATATCTATACAGGAAGAATGCGGAGTCCCTGTAATCACAACTACGCAGGTAAAAGCTGCATCTCTCTAAAGCCAAAAACACAACATCCATGGGACCGGACAACATCTCAGGCTGCATTTTACATGAACTTCAGAACAAACTGGCTCCCCACTTAAGCACCATGTTCAATTATAGCCTCGCATCAGGCTTTGTGCCCACTGATTGGCACACAGCAACAGTTATCCCACTCCACAAAGGGGGAGCCACCACTGATCTCGGGAACTATTAGCCTGACGAGCCTGGTCTGCAAGGCCATGGAACATATCATCATGGAACTCATAAACAAAGACATTGGTAACCTCCAAACTCTGGATCCCACCCAGTTTGGGTTTGTGAAAGGCAGATCATGCCTCCTGAACCTGATTGACTTCTTTGAGGCAGTCACCAAAGCTGTAGATGAGGGTAAGGTGGTTCACACAGCCTATCTTGACCTCGCCAAGGCTTTCGACACCATCCCCCATTCTGGAATTATAGCTAAACTCACTAAACTAGGTATAAATCCCTACATCACAAGATGGGTTGCCAACTGGCTCACTGACAGAACCCATACTGTAAAAGTTGCAGACTCCAAATCTGACCTCAAAGCAGTGACAAGTAGAGTACCACAGGGTTCCGTCCTGGGACCTTTCCTGTTTGGTATCTACTTCTCTGAAGTACAGGCTAACACAGAAGGCCTCTGGCTAACAAAATTCGCAGATGACTGCAAACTAGGAGCCATAGTCAAGTCCCCAAATGATGTGGACATCCTACAGAAGGGCCTCGCTGAGACAGATGCCTGGTGTCAGAGCTATGGCCTCAAGCTCAATGCCAAAAAGTGCAGTGTCATCCCCTTTGGTAAAAGCTCTGTACCCATGAACTACCACATAGGCAGCAATCTACTTAACACTGAATGTGTGATAAGAGACCTTGGGACCCAGGTGGACAGTAGTCTCTCCTTTGATAGTCACATCACCACAGTAGTCAGGAAGTCCTTCTACATGGCACACCTCATCATAAAAGGGGTCATCCAGGAAAAAAGAGGTCATTGTTCCCCTCTACTTGACACTCATTAGACCCATTATAGAGTACAACGCCCCTTTTGGAATGTACCTTACAAGACATCTGCAGCAGCTGGAAAGGCCACAGAAGTACCTCACAAAGAGGATTACTGGCCTCAAGCAAATGCCCTACACTGAAAGCCTCAAAAACTCCAGCTTTACTCCGTAACATATCGCCTACAAGGTGATCTCTGCCTAACATATAAAGCTATGTCAAACCCAGAGCTGTTGGACATGCTACACCTAAAGAAATCCCAGTCCCTCTAAGCTACACACTCTAGGGACCAAACCTTGTCACCACAATAAACAGGACATGCTGGAGGGATAGATTCCTGTCCCAGAGACTTCCCATACTCTGGAACAGGCTACCCATCTATGTCAAGCAAAGTTCTTTATTAGCACTCTTCAAGAAAAATCTTGATGAGTGGATGGGAAATAGGAAATACACTCCGGGAACACTTCTGTGTCTCTGCTCAACAGTGACACAGGAAAATAACTTTCTTGGGTGTCGTAAGCCAGGGAACCTTGTTGGCTAGGCTTACGTAGGCCCTTGGGCCAATAGCCTAGTACCTACCTATGAACCTATGTACCTATACAGTAGGAAAAACTTCTCACAGCCCTTTATCTCAAACAAATTGCAACACATTCATATGATGTAATGACTTTACACAGGTGGAGTCTCATAGCTTTAAGACATCCACTGTTGTACATGTGATTAATGAACTTAGTTGTAGTTGGCGGGCTTAGATAGCTTGCTGTTCAGTTCCAACCCAGGATAAAATTATATAAATGTATTGACTTTTGACATTACACAAACAACAATTATTCTCAATTTTTATTTATTTATTATTAATGCAAATAAAATATGTATTTCTGTTTACATGCTGTTATAGCAGTGCTCGCTGTAATGTCTTGTGATCATGCCCTGTATAATCCAGTGCTACATACACTGCATTTAAAAATGGAGACCTTAAAGTACTGCACTGTCATTAGATCTGTGTTGTCATTTGTGTAGTTTGCTTGCTATTATATTACTTTTTATGATGCCCATGTATATAAAACACATGCTTGTCTAAGACATACTATTATGTTACTGTTTATGATGCACATGTATATACAACACATGCTTGTCTAAGATGTACTATTATATTACTGTTTATGATGCACATGTATATAAAACACATGCTTGTCTAAGACGTACTATTATATTAATTTTTATGATGCCCATGTATATAAAACACATGCTTGTCTAAGATGTACTGTTATATTACTGTTTATGATGCACATGTATATACAACAAATGCTTGTCTAAAACATGTCAATGTAAAATACCCCCACATCTATGGGTATCCAATGACAAATGTTAAAACATGTCCCTTTTTGGCTGTGCATGATACAGCTGCTAGACAGCTCACAACTTGTTTATGTATACAGGATAGAGTGGAGGGCACAGCAGTACATCCAGTTATCAATATTACATTCCATTTATATGCAATAACTGCACTGTATGCAAATGGCCTTGCTAACTGTTATCGCAACTCAGCATGTTATCAACATTAATATCACATTTCATTTCCTTTCTTACAATGTTGCATTGTGCCCCCTCACATAAATGAAGAGGTCAAAGCTAGAATCAGAGGGGCTGCAGCCAATTTATTTTGCAGGAAGGGACTAATGATTTAAGGAATATAAATTTAAAGATGAAAATTGCAATTCTTGATATAATTGAATATTTTGAAACTTTAAATCTAGAGTCTGCATTATGTGAAACTCTTCCTGGCTTGTGTTGCTCAGATTACTAGTGGTTAGGGGCAAACGTATTTATTAATTGTCTAAGACAACCTTTTGTACTACAATATATAACTAATAAAAATTTGGGAAACCATGCCTATAATTTTGAAAATGTTTTCAAGGGATGGAATTCATGTTAATGACTATGGATCTAAAGTTCTATCAGACTTGTTTAGGAGTTGTGCTAAAACTTTTTAGGGCCTCAGATGAGTGGATCTATTCGTCTAATATAGTCAAGGCATTTAATAGAGCTTTAAAATGTTCTACTGTAATGCCCAACGCTTGGGGAACAAAGGAAGTGAGTTAAAATTTATTGTATGTTCTGAAGGATATGAATTTGTAGCTGTTACTGAGACATGGAATTTATCTGACTTACAAAATCAGGCTATAACAAATTTGAATGCTTACTAATAAGCAAGAGAGGTGGAGGCATAACTTTATGGGCTATAAATTCAGTTTCTTGTAAACTTGTGAAGACTATTACTGAGTTGGAGTGTATAATAGTCCACGCTTATGGAATATAGTTGTGTGATTCTATAACACTGATACTTTATCATATACATACAAAGGATTTATATACTCAGTATAATTATTTGTCTATATTAAATATGAATTTAGATTATAGAAGTCGAGTACTGATACATGGCTTTGTTTATCCTACCACTGACTGGCAAATAAATGAAGGCGAGAATAATTGTGAAAGAGAATTTATTGAGATTTTTAAGTATCATAATATTGCACAATTAATTTTGGAACTGACTCAAGGTAGTAATATTCTATGTTTGTTAGGTACAGATAATATGATTGTAATTGAAAATATTCAGATTTCGCCTCTTCTAGGATTTTCTGATAATTTATAATTCTAATTTAAAATAGGTGCTAAGTATAAACAGAGAGTATGAACCAAACATTATAATTATGGTCTTATTGGTTATTACCAGTTAAAGCATAATTTGCTATCTTTGGATTGGGTAGAGATGGCTGATTCAGTTAGTGGAAGTTATGATAATATAGAATCTCTGTTGTGGGACAGTTTAGCTGGGACAACTTGCTATAGAACAGTACATTCCAAAAATAAATTCCCAGTATGGTCAAATTATAATTGGAACTGATATATAATAGAAAACAGAGTGCTTCTTGAGTTTGCTGAAAATTTAAAAAATAAGTTTAATTAGAAGAAGTTAAGGCTGAGAAGCAAGAAACTATCACTAAGTATAAGGAATAAAAATAAAATATGAAAATTTGTTGGGAAAATTATCACACAAACACCAATAAATTTAATAAATGTATTTCATTCCTTAAGCAATGAAACAGATCATATTAATTCTGTTTTGTAAATTGGTCAATGATTAGTGATCATGAATTGATAGCTAATAAATTTATTAATACTTTACTGGTTTTGGCATTGATATGCGTGATTGTTAAGAAAAAATTGATTGTATGACAAACTGTCTTGATATTACTGAAGAGATGTTATTAAGAGCCTTAAATAAAATTAAATCTGATACGTCAAGCAGACCAGATTGTATTCCTGGAATTTTGGCGGTTAATATAAAAATTATTTTGTGAATATACTAACTAGACAAAAAACTGAAAAAAAAACTAAACAAGAAAAACTGATGGAGGTCCAGGGAGCACACAAGTCCAGTATAAACCACACAGCTAGTAGCAATCACCAAAGTTTTATTCAGTGAAAACAGCAGTCAAATGCTTTCATCTTACATCAAGACTTCATCAGAACTGTAGTAATCACATATACCACACAATATGAAGGAACATCCTTTAGTCATGTGGTTAAAACTGACCAATACAAATAATGCTTAAAAAAATTAAAAAAACTTGGAAGTATACTGACAGTTTCAAACAGTGTATATGAGTGGAAAAACAGTGCCAACATATTACAACAATGTAAATACAACAGATCATAGAGATGACTGATGAATTACCCCTCCATGCTTTTCAGTTTTAGGATTGGGATAATGGAACAGCAGTCATTAAGCTTAGGGGGAGTAAGGGCATCAAACATCAAAATCCAGATTAATTCCTTTCTGTTGAGGTGTTCTTCTGTACTAAAACCCCTTGCATCCCATTCCACATAGTCCAACACTACAAACTTGAAGTGGTGGTCAGGAAAAGCTGAAATATGCCTACACAAGGCACTGGTGTTCTTCCCTTTCTTGATGTCGTTCAAATGTTCATAAATTCTTTCTTTCAGATTAGGACTAATCTTTCCAATGTAGAATGCCTTACAACATTGACATAGAGCTCCATATACCACCCCCTTGGATATACAGTTGAAGTGTTTCTTTACCTTAAAATTTCCTATTCCTGATAAAAAAACGAGTCACACGATAAAATATGCTGGCAATAATTGCAATGATTGCATTTGTACATGCCCTTAGGCCTACTTGAACAACTCATGTCACCTTTCATCTCTAAAAGGTTCTTAAAACACTTGCCCTTCCTGAACACAACCTTTGGCTTGACCCCAAACAATTATTTGCCTTCACTGATACTTATCACAATTGACCAACAATTCTGTACTGTGTCCACTACATCATAGATGTTAACAGAAAAAGTGACTATTAGTGAACATTCAAAAGGGACAATTGATGGTTGTGTTTCTTTGGACATGCTATTACCAGACAAATGGTCAACAGTTTGACCACCAGGAATAGGCAGTAGTGGTATGTAAAAAGGCAAATACCTGGCAAGTATCTGCACATGACATCTCACTGGGTAAGTACACTAAGCTGCTAGGCATGTAACAATGCACTGTGCAGGCTACAAGTGGACTGGCTCAACACTGGCCTACATCTCCTATGGGGTAATGCACATGTACCTGCATATATAGCAGTCTGAATGGGCATGTCACAGCACAGGGTAAGATGCACCTTTGTGAAAGTGCATAACCACAACTAATGAGAGCACAGTCACATATGGCATGCTTACATAATATTACAGTATATGGACTATCTGTTCAACACCATCATCATATGTGCCACACACACACTAACCCTACATATACTGGGCCACTATACAGTTTGGTCTGATGGCTGACTGTTCATAGGTTCATAGGTTCATAGGTTGGTACTAGGCTATCAGCCCTAGGGCCTATACAAGCCTAGCCATAACAATTCCCTGGCTATTTCTTCCCACATTATTTACTTTCCTGGATTATCCCTCCAGCATGTTTTGTTTATTGTGATGACAAAGTTTAGATCCCTGGAGCGTGTAGCTCTGAGGGATTGGGATTTCTTTAAGTGTAACATGTCCAACAGCTCTGGGTTTGACATGGCTTTGTATGTTAAGCAGAGATCGCCTCTGAGTAGATGATATGCGACAGAGTATAGCTGGAGTTTTTTAAGGCAGTCAGCGTAGGGCATCTGTTTTAAGCCTGTGATTCTTTTAGTGAGGTATTTCTGAGGCCTTTCCAGTTGTTGCAGATGTCTTGAGAGGTACATACCAAATGGGGCATTGTATTCTATAATGGGTCTAATGAGGGATGAGTACAGTGGGACAATGACCTCCTTTTTTCTGGATGAAAAGCCCTTTGTGATGAGGTGTGCCACATAGAAGGATTTCCTGACTGTTGTGGCGATGTGGTTATCGAAGGTGAGACCACTGTCCACCTGTGTCCCTAAGTCTCTTATCACACTTTCTGTGTTTAGTGTACTGCCACCTATATGGTAATTCATGGATACATGTTTTTCCCAAAGGGATAACAATACATTTCTTGGCATTGAGCTTGAGCCCATGGCTCTGGCAACAAGCATCTGTTTCTGTAAGGCCCTTTTGTAGAGTATCCACATCATTTGGGGATTCAATAATGGCTCCCAGTTTGCAGTCATCTGCAAACTTTGTTAGCCAGAGTCCCTTAGTGTTGACCTGTACTTCAGAGAAGTAGATGCCAAACAAGAGCGGCCCCAGGACTGAACCCTGAGGTACTCCACTTGTCACTTGTCTGGAGCTGGATTTGGAGTCGGCTACTTTTACAGTGTGGGTTCTATCAGTAAGCCATTTAGCAACCCATTGGGTGACATAGGGATTAATGCCCAACTTGATTCCAGAGTGGGGGATGGTGTCAAAGGCCTTGGCAAGGTCTAGATAGGCTGTGTGGACCACCTTACCCTTATCCATGGCTCTGGAGACTGATTCAAAGAAGTCAATCAGGTTCAGGAGACAGGATCAGACCTTCACAAACCCAAACTGGGTGGGGTCCAGTGTTTGAAGGTTGCCAATGTCTTTGTTTATAAGTTCCATGATAATACGCTCCACGGCCTTGCAGATAAGGCTTGTCAGACTGATGGGACGGTAGTTTCCAGGATCCAAGGTGGATCCCCCCTTGTGGATTGGGATAACTGTAGCTCTGCGCCACTCAGTGGGCATGAAACCTGAGGTGAGGCTATGATTAAACATGACACTTAGGTGAGGTGCCAGTTCATATTGTAGTTCATGAAGTACACAGCCCGGGATGTCATCTGGTCCCACTGATGCTGTATTCTTGGCTTTAGAGAGTGCATTTTGTGCCTGTGTGGCCGTTATTACTGGAATTTGGCAATCTTCCGGTATTGAGATGGGCCATTTAGGGGTGAGAGGGGGGGTGAAGTTGGCACTGAATCGATCTGCCAGGATATTGGCAATATCCTTCAGATCAGTATATTTAATGCCATTCTGTTTTAGCTCAGAGCAGATCTGAGCATTTCCATTTAGATTCTTGACATAGTTATGGAATGCTTTGTGGTTGTCTTTGGAATCTTTGGCAATTTTATTTTCGTAACTAGCTTTGGAGGATTTTATGAGGCATCTCAGTTTCTTACTGAGGCTAGTAAGGGAGTTTTTTGCATCCTGGGATTTTCCTCTGTGGTATGGGACATGTGTGTGTATGGCCCTACAAATATGTAAGGCAATATGGTAACATACAGTGGAGCAGCATGTAACATCAGATAGGATGGGATCTAGGACGATGACAACTACCACAGTCTATACACAGGCCAAAGTACATATTAACAATACACACACTGTCGACATTCAGCATAAGTACACAGACCTCAGTACTGTACAAACAACAGCAGTATGTCCAAGTTATGTCATCAAATATAACCCCTACTGTACATAACATGTGTAGCAGTCTGATATCTCACTGACTTATCAGATGTGATGACACTAATTATTGTGTACAGCACATATGCACCTCTTAAAGCATGACATATGTACAAAGGTTGACTGAGTTGTGGCTGGAAGCAGATACACAGGGCCAATATTGATATTGACATGTTGCTGTGATGACCTCATACATTTACTGTTGTAACAGGGTTTGTTGCAACATATGTCCTATGAGGGATATGAAGTTAGTAACTGTCATGGCTTTCTCCATCTATAAACTGCAATCCTCACACTACCTTCTGCAGTCCACAGATAGATGCTCTGTGGGTAACACATGACACCAAAGGCATAACACACTGCCCAGTCTGCAGATGACCCTGCAGATGGGGATTCCTCATAAACATCGAACTGACATGGCAGGTATCGAGACATGTAGGACAGCCATATCCACACACACACTGTTAAACCAACATTACTCAAAATGCAGTATAGCAGCACTTACAGTCTGTAGTCAGGTCAGGCACATCCTACCCTGTGTGTTGCCCTGTTTCCACAGTGTATGTTGTTAGAGCTAAATCCCCAATACACCTGAGATGCTGTTTGCCAAACAACCGATCTAATTCCTGCTCACAGTGAATGAAAAAGGCCAACACCAACATGATGTTCCTAGATAGTGGAGTGGGTTTCCATGCAATTGGCTATGGGAATGTTAGCACAGCTATTCCATATGCAATCAGCTGGGGAGGGCTGCAATTCATGCAGAGGCCATCAGCTGATCATGAGCATCACTTAAAATACACATGCCTAAGCAAAGCAGGTATAAGACTCCACATCCACCAAAGAGGGAGTGAGAGAGGCAGACAGAGGCAAAGACAAGTCAGGGAGGGGTGGGAGAGTAAAACTTAAGCATGTTTGTGTCACACACCTATCAGCACAGGGTATCAAACCCCTGACAACTATGTAGTGCTATCACAGTGCTATGCAGTTATTGGATGCTCCATATGGGTTACCTGTTGGGGAGCTCTCAGAACATATATGTGATGGTGAGTGACATCTGCAACAGGGATATGGTAGCTATACGGTAGGTGACATACATGTGCCTCTCCGCATGTACAGGCGCCAGCGTCAGTACAGTCACACTCTCACAGGGACGCGCACACATTGACACACTCGGCAGGACATGGATTACAGCTCATCAGTAGTGGGATTGCACAACACATCACTATGCAGGTATCACATGGGTCATACAGAGGTTGTATGGGCAAAGGGTATGCGGAGGTGTCTGTCATCAGACAGCATGCTTCAGTATGCCAGTGGGGGTTGTAATGAGTGTGGATGTGATCATATGCATCATACAACACACACACAAACACACAGAGTGTCAGTACTGACATGAATGGGTGCATGACTGCACAGGTGTATGGTGGTCGACTGTGCCAGACGGCAGTACAATGCTAGGTGATGGGTATACCTTGGCATCAGGCCACATGACAATGGTCTGCATTGTGGCTCAGGGCTGTAGTTTCTGCATTTGCCCACACAGGTGGGTATTGTATCCCCATCCAGTCAACTGGGTGACTGTTGTGTGTGGCCAGTCCTGTTCATCACTTGCCATGTATGTGTTCCTTAGTCCATGACATAGACGGTGTCTGGGATGTGCACACCTCCCACATGCATGTACAGTGACATGTGGAACTGTACCTGGGGTGTCTGGCCCATGTTGTGTACACAGATTATCATCAGATGTGCCAGTCTTGCCCACCTGTGGCGGGAACTGGTAATGGGCACAGGTTTACCCTGCACCTACATTGATATCATGCTAACGGCATTCCTTGGTGTCAGTGGCATCTGTCCATACAGGGTATGTTGTCAGGCATGGTATATAGGTGATGGGTATACCTTGGCATATGGGTCACATGTGATGGCACCACAGGTGTTGCAGGTGTCAATTGGAGAACATGAGGAAGGTGCACTGTCTGCATGTACGTGCATATTGGACAGATGGACAGGGTGCCGTGCCCTCTGTATCCCACTGCAATCACTCCATAGTTACTATCGGTGGCCAATATGCAGTGTACTATCCACATATTGGCTGTTGCCTAGGCATGTGTGTATGTATGAGACATGCATTGAGAGTGTGCTCTGGGTAATAATGGGGTTGCTAACTGTGATTGCCTGGCCTTGATGTCACATGTATGTGTATGGATTTGCACCCCAGCCTCTCAGCTATTTCACATCTGTTATCCCTGTATGGTGGACATTGTGATATATAGTAGGGCCACCATATAAGAAATATGCAAAACCTGCTCCACATTGGGCACAGGTGTCACACACTCACACCCACAGGATATAAGTTAAAAACACATGCACACACACCTGTCATGTCTGGGAGTAGAATCCCTACCTAACTAGTTTATTACACTACAGCACTATGCAGTTATAGTACACGCTACAGAGATTATTGGAGTACTCTTTTCCCAAAGATGTATATCACATTGGATGACATCAGCAGAATTGCTAAAGTAGGACATTAGAATTGTCGTGAGTGTGACTAGCCTAAAATGCATTCCTCTCTACACAGACAGTGACACACACATAAAATGTCCACAAGCAACATGTGTGGGTATAGAACCCCTAACAGAGGTCTATATCGCACTACAGCATGGAGCTGTTATAGAACGCACCATGAGGATTACTGCAGGACTCCTTCCCCAAAGCTGTATTTCACAATGAATGACATCAGCAGGATTGTAAAAGTAGGGCATTTGAAATGTACTGAGTGTGGCTAGCCTACAATGCATTGCTCCGTACACAGATATTGAAACACACACAAAACATCCAGAACTGCCATCGGGGATAGAACCCTACCAGCATTCTAAATCACACTACAGCAGTACACAGTTATGGCATGCGCTACAGAGATTAGAGAGCTACAACCTTCCCAGAGGTGTATTTCTAGGTGGATGACGTCAGCAGCCTTAACAAAGTTGAGCACATGGATTGTAGGGAGTGTGACTACTCTAAAAAGCATTGCTTTCTAGACAGACAGACACACTTGCCACATCTGGGAATAGAACACATACCTAACTACTTCATCACACTACAGCAGTACACAGTTACAGGACACATTATGGACATTACTGGGCTACAACCTTCCCACAGGTGTATTTCTAGGTGGATGACATCAGCAGCCTTGCCAAAGTTGAGCACATGGATTGTAGGGAATGTGACTATCCTAAAAAGCATTGCTTTCTCCACAGACAGACACATACACTTGTCACATCAGGGAATAGAACACCTACCTAACTATTTTATCACACTACAGCAGTATACAGTTACAGGATACACTATGAAGATTACTGGGCTACAACCTTTCCACAGGTGTATTTCTAGGTGGATGACAAATGCAGCCTTGCCAAAGTTGAGTATTTGAATTGTAGGGAGTGTGACTACCCTAAAAAGCATTCCTCTCTGCTCAGTCAGAAACAGACAGACACGCACACACACAGTTGCCAAGGCTGGGATTAGAACTCCTACCTAACTAGTTTATCACACTATAGCAGTACGCAGTTATGGGATGCGCCACGGAGCTTCCTGGGGTACAGCTTTCCCAAAGGTGCATTTCACAGTGGATGACAGCAGGCTTGTCATAGTAGGGCTATGGGGAGGGCAGTGTGTGCGCATGGGCCATAACCCATTCATCTAGGGTTTGACACACCACATGCAGGCACACACAGAGTCATATTTCACAGGTACATGTATACAGCTGCTAGATGTCTACTTCCTTGTACAGTCATGTTGCACAGCTGGCATGTGCTCCACATAGTCTGTAATGCTGACAGATACTGGTGGCTAATATCTGCACTGAATGACATCTGAACCTCATGTGTTTGGGGCCCTTTGGCTGTGTGCTGAGTAGGACAGGCCTGGATGGCTCCTTGTCACAGTCACCCTCTTTCACACATCTATGTACATCTACCTTTGGCTTATTATAGTGTGTTGTCCTTACATATATGTCTGTATTCCTATCCACTGTGTGTACAAGGCATGAGTTTTGCATACTGACGAGTGTCTGCACTAACAGCTGCGACTGCCAGATATGTCTGTTCCACTGGTGTTTGCAGACATAACCTTCATGTGTAAGTGTGTGAGCATGCCCAGTATGGCTGTCTGTATTGAGTGTGTGGATCGAGTCCAGGTAATTTGTACTGTAGTGCTGACCTTTGTGTTGTACACTGACAGGTGGGATGCTGTCTCTGCAGGGTATCCATTGATCATTTGGCATTGACTGCTACTACATTTCTGCATAGCAGCGGGCACACCTGACTATTTCTACATTTCTACACAGGAGTGGGGGGGGGACACCTGACTGTTACTACATTTCTACATAGGATGAGGGGCACACCTGACTGTTACATCATGTCTATGTAGGGTGGGGGGCCACACCTGACTATTAATACATTTCTACAGAGGATGGGGGCACACCTGACTGTTATTACGTTATTATGTCAGATGGGGGGTACACCTGACACTTGTACATATTTGCTATGATTGTATTGGTATGTCAGGTACTCCATTTCATTCTGTATTCTTACCTATCATTCTGACTAGAGGCATACCAGTGTACTACAGATCATAGCTTTGGTTGCCCTACATATTAGTGTCTGACTTCCTAACCTTCAAAACTAACATCCCACTGCCTGACCTGCTGTAGTCTGTCTGTGTAGGCCTGGGGGGGGGGGTTAACCATAGCCATTGTTCAGGGGTCATAGCATAGGCTCTGTTTGTATTTTTCTACACCTGTCCCGCTGGCTGAGACTGTTTTTGGGTATGTGAACAGCCCTGACTGGCATGTGTGAGTCATATGGGCACACATGTTGCTCAGCATATTTCCTGCAGTGTGTTTTGTCACCCTGTGTAGTACTGGCTACTGTGGTGAGTCCAGTATGTGTTACAGATGTCATGGTGCCACTATGGGTGTCTACTGTCTGCTGCCATCACATTCAAAAACCCAATTCTCCTGCATGCTCACATCCATACCATAGATACCGGTTATGACACATTCTACTCCATTTGGCAATTGGTAGGTTGATTGACTTACCTTGAGGGTGCACCAGACTTGTGGCGGATGGAGCTGGAGGGCTGCCTATGTCGGATGCACATAGTACACTCCCTATACATGATTGAGCACAGGTAGTGTCATGTTTGGCATCCCTTTTACTGAATGTGCGAGTCAGAGAGAGGTGTAATTCCCTGGGTCCCTAATGTGTCAGTGAATGTGCTATGCGTTGTCTCTTTGCCGCGGCCTTGGCATACTGGGCACGTCTCCATCTGCCTACTGGGGCAGGCTCAGGTTGTCCCTCCTCCGAGTCACTCTGTGCTTGTGCAGGCCTTAGCATTGGTGGGGGGCTGTGTGGGCCTACCCCGTAATGATCCTGCTGCAGCTGTTTCTGTAGGATCATATTGTGTAGCATGGCATATACCATAACAATTTGGGTACATGTAGCTGGTGAGTATTGCAAGGCTCCACCAGATGTGTCCAGACACTGGAACCGTGACCTGAGCATCCCAAACGCATGTTGTATTATAAGTCTAGTCTCTGCGTGTGCCTCATTATGGCATTCTTGTTCAGGTGTGTGTGCATTTCTGATGGGTGTCATCAGCCATGGCTCCAGTGTGTAACCAGCATCCCCTACTAGGTGACCCTAGGGGATGTTCCCATTGGCAAATCTCTGGTACAGCTGCATCAGATGCCATATGTGGGAATTGTCAAAGCTTCCTCGGCAGCCAGCACACACATTCATTATAATGCCTGGGGCATCACAGACAACCTGGCAGTTGATTGAGGGGATTCCCCTATGGTTGATGTAGGCCCTACCCTGATCACCTGGTGGTGCTTTGATGCATATGTGCGTGCAGTCTATAACACCCACTACCTCAGGGTATTCTGCTATTTGGTGGAAGAGACGCATATTGCTGGCCAACACCTCACGGGTGTTGAGGAAATATACATGCTCACTGGCATGCTGAAGCCTGTGAGATAACCATGATATCCCCAGTTGAGCTTTAGGAGGTACCTGTGGCTAGTATTCCTAGGCCTACACATACTTTGGTATCCACTGGGAGGGGTTCCCCTCTGTCACTTTGGTGTGTCAAGTGTGGCCAACACAGTTCAACAGTGTGCTGTAGGAGGTCTCTGTCTACCCAATAGTGCTCCACTATCTCCAGCTCATGTAGCCCCTGGTAGGTTACCCTGGGTCTGTACACTCTTCTCCGTCTCCTCACTGTGGGTTGATCAGCAGCATTCACATCCTCACCACCATCAGCCTCTTGCACATATTGTTCTATGTTGCCTGCTGCAGCTCTTCTCATTTTGTAGGTTTGTTTGTTAAAATTTCCCCGCTTGTATACACCGGTGGTGTAGAGTGTGAGAAAAACCAGAGGGATAGATGTTTGCATAGTTTATGGTACTGTTCTGGGCTGGGTTGGTCTGCTGCTTGTTTAATTGGATGACTCTGATACATTTCACCTGCTAGCTAAGCTAGTATTCCTTGATTACCTTCCTACTGCTGTTTTCCCTTCACATTGCCTTCCTATTTAAGCCCGTGTGCGCGCAGTGCAAACAGAATGCTCAAATGTGCACACTGCTGCTATTTCCTGGTTTAACTTCTTTTTTCTTCCTGTAAAACCCGGTGCGCGGCGCGCACACCCGCTTAGACTTTGTAAAGAGTGCTAGGCAGGTTTAAACACACCCCTAGCTTAGCTATGCTAAGCTAGGAGCACACCCGAGCCACAAGGCTCCAATCCGCTTACAGTATGCCTGACACACACCCCCATGATGTCACCTAACTCAAGCTATTCCTACTCTTACACTGTTAGGACCTGACTCACATGCTGGGTAAAACTGGGATTCACTATCCTTCCCCTCATTTGCATAGGATTGCCTGCTAATGAATAGTTACATGTCTCACAGTGAGCCTCCCCCCTTAACAACCACTACTCACTGGCCATGTTGTCTTATGCCTGCCATTGACTTGCATGGCAGAATACTGATTTTAGTTAAAATGCTTAATTTAGGTTCATTTTGTTATTCCCTCCCTCCGATCCCATTTGCATGCTCCTGCCCTATGCTTAAACAGCCGAGATCGGCTAAAACAAATAAAAGTTGCTTTTTGTATTTTTTTTATGTTTGTAGTGCCAATGTCCTTAAACTTGGCCATTGGCATGCTTGCTATATGATATGCAGCCTTTATTTGGAGCTGTCACAGCTCCATTTTTGATTTTGCATAAATGTACTCGGTTACTAACCGAGTACATTTCTGCAGATAGCACTAGTCTTGCACGGACGGTTGCAAGCTTCCTGGATTGCCCTCATTTGCATAGATTTCTCTTGCAAATGGGGGGATTTGCATACAAGGGCTTTGTCCGTGCAGGATTAGTGCAGGAACGCTCGTGCACACCCCTGCAGGCTGTTCCTGGATCGCACGGCAGACATATTGCCTACTTGAGCTCCTGCACCGATCTTGCACTCCATGCAAGCTTTTGAGAATCCGGGGGTCTGACTTTCCCAAAGCTTTAATTAATATTTTCAGCAAACCAGGCACGGACATAATCCATTTAATCATACATGAAAATGAAGTAAAATTAGACAAGTTATCTTGTGACGTGGACATTATTAATAGTAGTTTAACTACTGATGATTTATTTGACCACTATTACACTAACTACTATAACCTGTTCAAAATGATTGATGAAACTTGTGCTGCAATAAAAACCAGGAAAGTTAGAAAACTGCATAGATACTGAAGCCTATGCCAAAGGTAAGGCATACCCCCCACCTCCCAATGCTTCTGAACCTGGGCAGCCAATAGCAGCAGCAGAATCAGATGATGGACAGCAGGAGGACTTAAATTTACACAATTCTGAAGACCTGGGCTTCCAGGAAGGAACTGGAAACAGTGAGCATCTGCCAATATGTTCTGAGAGGCTCTACCAGAAGGAAAAAGTAAACGGGCAAGAATCTAGTGCTTTTTCTGCTAAAGAACATAACAAAAATAGGAAAATAGACAATAATCCTAACTTTGAGCATTTGGAAGCCAGGCCTAAGGCTTCTCATTCCAGGTCATTCAACAGCAGCTCAAACAACTTTAAGAATGGTAACCAGTGGCAAAAAAATGCTCAGGGAAGAAAATCCATGAGGAAGAAACTGTATTAAACGATCATATAAGTACTATGGAGGATTATTCACCCATTTCAATTAACAGAACAATGGGATTTGAGACAGTACAGGTTTGTAATGACATTAATGCACTCATAGTTCATGCTGAGAATATTTTCTGGGGCATGTGGACATTGCAGTTAATACGACAGATATAGATAGCTCAAGTTTGTTTGGACAATTTGATGTTTTACCTGATAGGACAAGCTCAGGCATCTCTGAATTTAATTGTGTAGGTCATTTGGATAATATGCCTGTGGTTACTTTTGAGAATCACTGTGTTTGTTGTGAAAGCCAGTGTTGTAAATTTTATGTTGACTGTAGACCAGCACATGCATTCAGCTCTGACAACTTTTCAGATAGTTTCCAGTAAATTTCACCTATGTTTAATGGTGCAAATATTGATAATAATTGTTATGCTTTGTCTGAATTGGTACTCATGGATGTGAACAAGTCAATTAATTTCGACAGTTCCATTTGTTCAACCATGACTGGTGGGGTTCACAACATTATGGCAGCCTGTTCAGTAGTTAACTCCCCTTTGAGGGACATGGACAGTGGACTTGAAAATGGGGAATTTTTACATGACAAAACTTATGCAATAACCAATTTACTTTGTGAAGTTGAAGTTGATGCTAGTGACTTTTGTATTTCTAGTAGTCAGTTCCCCAGATGTAGTGCAGTTGACACAGACTTTGGGACAAATTTTGGAGCATTGCAAAAGGATGTTGTGCACATTGGGGATTCAGGCATTAAGTTAGTTAGTGAGCACAGCTGGATGATTGTCCTAAATCCTTGAATAATTCATCTGCAAATATTTTTTTATTTTGACACTGTTAATTTGGTTATCAAACCTGCTTTACAGGTATTTGCATCTATTGGGTCTAGTTCTAGCTTGTTTTCTGATGTTGAAAATATGGTTACCCCCAATAATTTTGGGGAGGTACCAGTTTGTATTCAAAATATGGATAATGATTTTTCAGTGTATAACTTTTCAAGCTTCAACATTACAACTGAGCATGCCAATGTGTTAAGAAAAGGGTTGAGCTTCGTGCCAGCTAGGGCGTCCTATTTGACTGAGGTTTTGATTGATTTAAAATTGTTTACACATAGGCTTAATTTGGCACTCTGATTCAAAACTGACTCCCTGAACTCTGGCACAAACCCCAACAAACCTGTCAAAAAAGCTAGTTCATTCAACCCACCCTTAAACAGCTGGTTATCTCTTTTTGAGAAAATGTGTGACTTAGAAATTCGGAAATCTATTTCTAAAAAAACAGCTAGAGACTACAATTTATCCAACAAGAAGGCATTGATGTTCAAAGAATTATGTAGTAACAAAAGTATCAGGATAATGAAACCGGACAAGGTTGGGGGGATAGTTGTGAGAGATGTCAATGACTATAATAATCGTATGCATGAGTTGCTTTTCACTGAGACTTATGTCCAGATATCTAAGAATAAGCTCAATATTCCCTATTCAAAAACTGATATCTGTCTTTATAACATGGTTATGCAGGGGCAAGTTAACAGTGACACATACAATTAATATAGAACTGTGCATGTGTATATATTTACTGAATCAATTATATTTTCATGAATGTTTTACTAAAATAGAACTCCCCTGTCTTGTACTATAAATAGAATTAGAGTAAGTGTCCTTCCTAGTATATATTCTCAATTAGTATAATCTAGATTGAACCATGTTTCTGTTTGTATTTTACTAACTACTTACTTTCTTTATGTAAATAATTTGTTTTGTATTAACTTCAATGTGGAGCTTTTCTCCCCGGGCCTCTGCTGAAAATGGAAATGTATCCAGTTGGACTAGCCCGGAAAACAAATGTAAAATAAAAATAAATAAATAAATTATTTACACAATCAACATCCAGTGGTAGTGGGCATCTTTGGGATAGCCAGTTCCATAAAGATATCCAAAATCCACCTTTGAGACCCATAGTGGATGTGGGTAGAAGCAAGACCTTCTACATAGCCAAATATGTGGACAGTCTACTAAAACCATCAGTCATTGAAGTCCCACATATTTGTAAGGATTCTTGGAATTTTCTGACCAGGCTAGCAAAGCTGAGGTTCTTGGGTGATTGTATTTTGGTCACAATAGATGTCCAAAATGTATATCCTGTCATTCCCTAAAAGGTAGTGTTGGAGTTGTTGGAATGTATTCTTTCTGACATAGAACTGTTGTTGAATAAGGACATTAACACAGTTTGTACAGTTATGGATCTGGTTTTGACCAACAATCTTCTTTATTTTGAAGGTCAGTAGTTCAAACAGGTGAGTGGGGTGGCCATGGAGGCTTCTTGCGTCCCAAGCTTTGCCAACTTGGTCATGGCCTATTGGGAGAAGCATGATGTATTCAATAGTCCCTTTGCCGAATGTTGATCATGCTATATTAATTTTCTGGATGATATTTTTATCATCTGTGACAACTCTGCTATGAAATTGAATGAATTTCTCAAGTATATCAATGGTAGTATATCTTTCCTAAAGTTTACCCATACGTTTGATCATGATTTTGGCCTATTTGGATGTATTGGTAACCAAGGATTATTCGAGAAATTTGTTTTGTTCCAACATCTACCATAAAAAAACTTTTTCCAACTCTTACCTCCATTTCCGTAGTTGGCATCCACAATTCCAAACACGGGCTGTGGTCAAGGGGCAGTTGGTCATATTTACTTGTATGATTTCTGATGATGCCACATTCACTGTTGAAATAGACAAATTGATTGGCATGTTCAGTAAAAGAGGTTACCTCCATGAGTTATTGGACAGTATTAAGGAAGAAGTCCAGGGTAAGAAGAGGAATGGTTTCTACAAACCGCTACTGCCTATTCCTGGTGGTCAAACTGATAACCATTTGGCTGGTAATAGCTTGTCCAAAGATGCACAGTCATCAGTTATCCCTTTTGAATATTCACTAATAGTCACTTTTTCTGTTACCATCTATGATGTAGTGGACACAGTGCGTAATTTTTGGCCAATTGTGATGAGTATCAATGAAGGCAAAGAATTGTTTTGGGTCAAGCCAAAGGTTGTGTTCAGAAAGGGCAATGTTTTAAGAACCTTTTAGAAATGAAAGGTGAAGTGAGTTGTTCAAGTAGACCTAAGGGCATGTGCAAATGCAATCATTGCAGTTATTGTCAGCATATTTTATTGTACAACTCATTTTTCATCAGGAATAGGACATTTAAGGTAAAGAAACACTTCAATTGTATATCTAAAGGTGGTGGTATATGGAGCTCTTTGTCAATGTTGTAAAGCATTCTACGTAGAAAAGACTAGTCGTAAGCTGAAAGAAAGAATTTATGAACACTAAAATGACTTCAAGAAAGGGAAGAACACCAGTGCCTTGTATAGGCATATTTCAGCTTTTCCTGACCACCACTTCAAGTTTGTAGTGTTGGACTATATGGAATGGGATGCAAAGGTTTGTAGTACCGAAGAACACCTCAGTAGAAAGGAATTAATCTGGATTTTGATGTGTGATGCCCTTACCCACCCCCCAAGCTTACTGACTGCTGTTCCATTACCCCAATCCTAAATTTAAAAAGTATGGAGGAGTAATTCATCAGTCATCTCTATAATCTGTTGTATTTACATTGTTGTAATATGTTTGCCGCTGTTTCTCCACTCATATACACTGTTTCAAACTGTCAGTATACTTCCAAGTTTTTAAATTTTTTTAGTGTTTAATTTTTTTTTCACTAAATATTTTTTTTTTTCACTAAATAAGTGTTTAATTTTTTAATTTCATTTTTTAAGCATTATTTGAATTGGTCGGTTTTAACCACATGACTACAGGATGTTCCTTTATATTGTGTGGTTTACGTGATTACTCCAGTTATGATGAAGTCTTGATGCAAGACGAAAGCGCTTGACAGCTGTTTTTGCTCAATAAATCTTTGGTGGTTGCTTCTAGCTGTGTGGTTATATGGGACATGTGTGCTCCCTGGACCTCCATCAGTTTTTCTTGTTTGGTTCTTGGTTTCTCTTATAGTATATTAACTAGGGCATTTAATTATATAATATATAATGGGTATGTGCCACATTCTTGGAAGGAATAATTAGTTACTCCAATTTTGAAATCTGGAGATAAGATAGCAGTACAAAATTATCATCCAGTAAGGCTAATAATATTATGCAAATACTTTGAGAGATGTATTAGTGAAATCATACTTAAAGAAAATAATCTTGCAGTGTTTGATATTTTCCAATGTGGTTTTCTGAAATGTTTCTCTACACTTACTAATTTGTCAAGCTTTTGTGTTTGTATCTCTAGCACTATGAAGATGGGAATTAGTACAGGAGTAATCTATTCAGATTTCACCAACTTTTTTTTACTTAATATTGATTTGGTACTGGAACAATATAAGGTTAATCAGTATTTATGTAGGTGAATTAATCATTGGTTCAGAGGCAGAATGCAAAGAATAGTGATCCAAGGAGAAAAGTCCGATCCATCATTGGTGAGATCACATGTTGCTCAGGGATCTGTGCTTGGGCCTTTGTTGTTTAATATAATTTTGCCTCTGTTCCATGTGATGATCATTGTTGGTTGGCTAAGTACACTGACAACTGTTAAATTGTCTTTTTTTTTTGCTAATAATGAAGATGATTTCACTAATATTAATACGTATTTACTATGCTTGTGTATGTGGGATAAGTGCAGTTGGTCTCTCAATGTGATCTATTACATGGTCTACATTTAATTTCTTGGAAGTTAGTGAATATAAGGAATTTGGTATACTGATTAATATTTTTGTTTTGAAAATCATGTGTGAGCCAACTGTAATAAGGCCTTGAGACAAGTGGGTTTGGTTCTCAAAAACTTTACAATGAGAGAGGTTACAGTCTTGACTGGTTTATTTAAGGTAAATATCAGACCAGTTTTGGAACACAATTTAGTGTTCTGTACTGTTAATTGACACCTTAATTGCATAGAATCAGTACAATGTTAATTTACAAAACAAATACCTTATATTAAGCAGTTATTCTATAAGGATAGATGTGCTTTAGTGGGTCTTTATACCCTCCGCTTTAGATGTATCAGGGGGTGGCTTTTATTTTCCTGTAAGGTTATTTAGTGACTCATTTTTCAATCTTTATTAGGTTTGAAAGTATATAATAATCCAAATACATATAAACATAATTATTTAAGGTTCTGTTTAGAGTTATATAATAAAAAGAACAGAACTTGTTTAACACATATAATTGTTTAATTATGGACTAAATTGCCTGAATATGGTCTCATTGGTCCGCTCCGACCATAAGCTAATTACCCTAGATATCCACATCCTGCCTCCACCCCCCATTAAGGAAACCATGGTAAAAAATTTCTCCAAAGCCAACTTCATGCTTTTTAAGACAGAAGTGGTGAACTTCATGACACCCATGCAGATGGTCAATACAGTTACGACTACTGAATCCTACACAGTTGCACTTTATAAGCACTTACATGAGTGCATGTATTGTGCTATCCCAAACAGAACCAAGATGCTATCCTCCAAAAAAAGGAAGCCAATCTGGTGGTCACCTGCCATAAACAAACTGTACAACAGAAGGAAGAAACTCTTGCAAAAGAGAGTAAAATCCCATGAGTGGAGGAGCTCCCTGGTCAGCCTCAGTAAGAAGCTGCAATCCCTGAGAAAATCCTCCAAAGCTAGTTACGAAAACAAAATCGCCACTGATTCTAAAGACAACCACAAAGCATTCTATAGCTATGTCAAGAATCTCAATGGCAACACTCAGATCTGCTTTGAGTTACAGCACAATGGCACTAAATATACAGACCCAACTGATATTGCCAACATCCTGGCAGATAGGTTCAGTGCTAACTTTACTCCCCTCTCACCCCCTAAAGAGCCAATCTCTATACCGGAAGAATGCAAAGTTCCTGTAATCACGGCTACACAGGTAAAAACCACACTCTCCAAAGCCAAGAACACAGCATCCATGGGACCAGACAACATCCCAGGCTGCGTTCTACATGAACTACAGAACGAACTGGCACCTCACCTAAGTACCATGTTCAGTCATAGCCTCACCTCAGGCTTTGTGCCTGCTGAATGGCACACAGCAACGGTTATCCCACTTCACAAGGGGGGAGCCACCACGGACCCCAGGAACTACCGCCACATTAGCCTGATGAGCCTGGTCTGCAAGGCCATGGAACATATCATCATGGAACTTATAAATAAAGATATTGGTAATCTCCAAACTCTGGATTCCACCCAGTTCGGGTTTGTAAAAGGCAGATCATGTCTTCTAAACCTGATAGACTTCTTTGAAGCAGTCACCAAAGCCGTAGATAAGGGTAAGGTGGTTCACACAGCCTATCTAGATCTTGCCAAGGCTTTTGACACCATCCCCCACTCTGGAATTATAGATAAACTCACTAAACTAGGTATAAATCCCTGTGTCACAAGATGAGTTGCCAACTGGCTCACTGACAGAACTCACACTGTGAAAGTAGCAGACTCCAAATCCGACTTCAGACCAGTGACAAGTGGAGTACCACAGGGTTCAGTCCTGGGACCTCTCCTGTTTGGTATCTACTTCTCTGAAGTACAGGCTAACACAGAAGGTCTTTGGCTAACGAAGTTCGCAGATGACTGCAAAGTAGGAGCCATAATCAAAACTCCTAACGATGTGGACATCCTACAAAAGGGCCTCACTGAGACAGATGCCTGGTGTTAAAGCCATGGCCTCAAGCTCAATGCCAAAAAGTGCATTGTCATCCCCTTTGGTAAAAACTCTACCCATGAACTACAACATAGGCGGTAGTATACTTAACACTGAAAGTGTGATAAGAGACCTTGGAACACAGGTGGACAGTAGTCTCTCGTTTGATAATCACATCGCCACAGTAGTCAGGAAATCCTTCTATGTGGCACACCTCATCACAAAAGGTTTCTCATCCAGAAAAAAAGAAGTCATTGTTCCCCTCTACTCATCACTCATTAGACCCATTATAGAGTACAATGCCCCTTTTGGTATGTACCTCACAAGACATCTACAACAATTGGAAAGGCCACAGAAATACCTCACAGAGAACATTACCGGCCTCAAACAGATGCCCTATGCAGACCGTCTCAAAAAACTCCAGCTTTACTTGGTTGCATATCGCCTACTCAGAGGTGATCTCTGTCTAACATACAAAGCTATGTCAAACCCAGAGCTGTTGGACATGCTCCACTTAAAGAAATCCCAATCCTTCCGAGCTACACACTCTAGGGACCTAAATCTTGTCACCACATTAATCAGAACATGCCGGAGGGATCGATTCCTGTCCCAGAGACTTCCCATACTCTGGAATAAACTACCTATCTATATCAAACAAAGCTCCTCATTAGCACTCTTCAAGAAAAATCTTGATGATTGGATGGGAAATAGGAAATTCACCCCGGGGATCACCTCTGTGGCTCTGCTCAACAGTGGCACAGGAAAATAATTTTCTTGGGTGGCAAAAGCCAGGGTACCTTTTTGGCTGGGCTTGTATAGGCCCCAGGGCATATAGCCTAGTACCTACCTATGAACCTATGAATATATCAAAGGTGCAAATAGTTTGGTAAAATTTAAGAAGTCCTTGGATGATTGGGCTGGAGCTATGGTGTTTTTTCCAATAATTACTGAGATAGTGTTCCTTGAAAGCCATAGGCTTAAACTCTTTATCTAACTTATGAATTAATCAAGAGTGGAGCTAGAAGCCATTCTAAGAACTATAGACTGATATCTTACCTTCCAACAATATACAGACAATATACTGGAATTGATGCAGAGAAAGTTTATAGTCGTTTACAAAAAATCAATGATGGCAATAAAATAAAAGGGTAACAAAACAAAGGCATGTGGAATAAAGATCATTTGTTGCTAAATAAAGCCATAACAGAGAATTTTAAAATGGGGAAGAATTTAAGTAGGCATGGATAGATTACAAAAAAAAAAAGCATTTGACAGCATCTCACATACATGGATAAAGCAATGCTTACAGATGGAAACGATATACCCTACATTGATTGGTTACATTACAGTGACAATGAAGTAATGGCAAACCACTTCGCAGTTGAGCTAGGGATAAAAATTCAAAGGAGAATGTTCTCGGTTATTTCTATGTCACCCCTGCTGTATTCACTTGCCCTTAACACATTAAGTTGTTTATTTAATAGGTTAGGCTATGGTTATAGTTTGGATCCCAGGAAACAGCCTTGTTTAAAGATTTTTCATCTATTTTTTGTGAATGACTTAAAATGTATAGTACATCATATAAGATTTTGAAAACACACCTACAAATGTTTAAATTGCTGTCATATGACATATGAATGAAATCTACTCTTGATAAACATACAAAAGCAACATTAAAAATAGATGAGCTGCCACACCAAGAAAATATTAACCTTGGACAGGAATGAGATATAAAGGAACTTAAGAAGGAGGGAGTGTCTAAATATTTGGAAATGGATGAAGGATCAGCAATAAAACCTGAACAAATTCAAATAAAACTCAGTAAAGGAATACTTCAGGAGAATAAACTGTACTGAAAACTACCTTGACATCTAGGAATAAAGCCAAACTATAAGTCAATTTGCTGTTCCTATTCTAATGGACAGTTCTGGGATGATCAGCTGGCTCCAAAAATTATTGAGTTGACTGGACAGAAAAACAAGAAAAATGCTTCATGCTTATAAAATGATAATGACTGCATACCAAAATTATATATTCCTTGCCGTAAAGGAGGTATGGGCTATCTCAGAATTGATTACGTGTGCAGATCTGCAGAAGTAGGAGTACATGCATATCTGCTGACCTCATCAGATTCACACATAGTGATAATTATAAAACATGAGAAGAAGTCTAAGTTGACGTCTTTGCTTAGTTTAGCAGAAGCATTTTGGTGCCAAGGGGGAATGGAAATAAACCAGAAGTAGACAAAAAAAATACAGCAACAAGATTTTCTAAAAAAAAATAAGAAGTAGGATCACATGAGAAGGAGAGAAATGTGTAAAAATCCATAAATATAGTGGCAAGTACAGAGATCTCCAGTAGCAAACACATGTTGACCAAAATTTGACATAGGATTGATTAAGGAGAGGGGAAATAAAACCAAAAGATGAAAGGTTAATAATGATGACCCAGTATAATGGACAACATAGGTCTTAAATTCATAGGTTCATAGGTGTTTACTAGGCTAACAACCACAGGGGCCTTTTTAAGCCTAGCCATGCATCCCAAATCTCACAGGTTTTGATACCCTTGATAAGTGTAAGCATGGGCATGGGAGATAAACAATTTACAGGTTACCTGTGTCCATTAATGACATAGGTGCCAAACCAGGGATGAATTTCTGGTTTCCCATCCAATTGTCCAAGTTGCACTTGAATTGGGCTAGGGAGGAGCTCTGCTTCACATGGATGGGGAGCCTGTTCCATTGTTCCATAGACATGGTAGTCTGTGAGATACATACCTATCTCTCCAGCAGGTCCTGTCTATATCACAGGCAAGGTTTAAATCTTTAGAACAGGTAATTCAGGTGGTGTTTGTTTTGTGGATATGCAGGAGGTACATCAGAGTGGGGTCTGACAATGCCCTGTATGCCAGGCATAGATCTCCCCTCAAAAGCCTGTAGGAGACAGAATACAGGGATAGGGCCTTGAGGCGGTCTGCATAGGACATTTTAATGCACTGTATTCTTTTAGTGAGAAACCTCTGTGGACGTACCAATTGTTGGATATGACTGGTTAGGTACATACCAAACGGGGCATTGTACTCAATGATAGGTCTGATAAATGACCAGTTATACCAATGACAAACACCAATAAATGACCAAATAACCAATTATCCCCTGGATGCCTACATTGTCCGGCCACTACACCCTGCTCTTAACTCCCCTTTAACTTCAAGCCAGATTGCACATCTTTGGTCCGCAGATTACTTAAAAAAATGAAAGCTTACCACCCTGTCAGCTGATCTCCTCCCTGCAAAATATCTACAAAAAGCTGAAGATGCCATAGCATACCCCATTACTATCCTGATCAATAGAACTATAATTGAAGCATCCATTCTCTTTGTCTGGAAGATATCCCATGTCATCCCACTCCATAATGGGGGCAGCTCTGCTGAACTTTCGGACTATAGACCCATAGCTATTCTGTCACCCTTGGCTAAAATTATGGAAAAATGCATCCACAATCAACTCCTGAGCTATCTTATCCATAATAATCTTCTAGCCAACACCCAACATGGATTTAGACCATTCCATAGTACAACCTCAGCCATCCTCTCCTTCTCTAATGTCATTAACCAACACTAAAACAATAGTAAACTTTCCTCTGATGTCTTTCTCGATCTTTCAACAGCTTTTAATATGATAAACCACCAAATACTCATAAACACTTTGAAATCCATCTCCCTAGAGGACCAGGCCATCCAATGGTTTCAATCATATCTCAGTGGTAGACAACAGGCTGTCCTATGGCAGAGCAAATTATCAACCTTTTACCCATCACCCTCGGAGTACCCCAAGGCTCCATACTAAGTCCACTATTATTTTCCATTTTCATCAATGATTTGTATAAGGTCATCCCAAATGCAACATGCATTCAATATGCGGATGACTCCACTTTAGTATGCTCCGACGCTTCACCTACAGAGTTGCAGATTCTATCCCAAAATACTTTTAACACAGTTGAAAATTGACTCCTTAACCACTGTCTCATGTTAAATCCTAATATAACCAAACTGTTGCTTTTCTCCCCCACTCACAGGTCTGCCCCTTTAACCTTTGCATTAAAATCCAACAATTGCACCATTATTTTCCCAGATTCCTCAACTAAACTGTTAGGAGTTATAATAGATAATAACCTTAAGTCTGATCTGCATATCAATAAAACTATTAAAACAGTTAATAAAAAAACTTGGCTCACTATATAGGATCAAGCCCTTCCTAATGCCATTAGCCAGAACTGTAATTGCTCGTACAACATCTGCTCTCCACCCTCCTCTATGCTTCCCCTCTATTTACAAACCTCAGCAAAACTGACCTTAATAATCACATTGCTAGATTTGCTACCGATGCTGCCTACAGAACTCATCACTGTCATAACCTAAATCTACTAGGATGGCTTGAACTGCCTAACCTACTTCAGCTTAACCAACTAATAGTTGCACACAAGATCCTGTGCCATCCAAATAATACACCTGTATTTAAAAACCTCATCACCCCCTACAGTAACCTTAGTGCACTTCTTTCATCTGAACGACTTTGTTCATCTGAAAGACTTTTAGTTCAAACTCTCAACTCTAACAACACAGCCGGTAAATCATTATTTGCTAACTCTGTTGACAAAACTTGGAATTCTCTTCCTGCTAATCTTACATCTGAACTGTCTCTACCTCAATTCGAGAAAAGTCTGATTCAGTACTTTAAAAAACGATGGCTATGTCCTTGTCCTAATCTAGACTAACTCTAACCATCACTTGTGTGCACATGGAGGACTTCTGCCTACACTTTATTGTTTCTTAACTTATAAATCCTATGATCCCCTTGGATCTACTACCAGGTTAGCCTACTTAGGCATTCAGTACCTTTTCATTCTTAAAAACACTGTCTAGAATTTTCCATCTGAGTAAAAATGTAATAGCGTGTTTGTGTATCTGTTTTTGTGTTTTTTTATATCTGTGTAAAAATCCTTTTATTTGTGTTTTATTTTGTGTTTTAAACTGTAAAAATGTAACAGCTTGTTGAATGTCTTTTTGGAGCTTTTCTCCCCGGGCCTCCGCTGACAATGGACATGCATCCAGTCGGACTATCCCGATAAACAAATGTAAAATAAATAAAATAATAAAATAAATGCTGAATAAAGTGGAAAAATGACTTCCTTTGACTTAGACGCCATACCTTTGTTTATAAGTTGCACAACATAGAATGATTTCTTCATTACTGTAGCACATGATGGTCAAAGACTGTATAATTATCTATGTGTGTCCCTAAGTCTCTGACTACTGGGTGAGCTCTAAGGGGTGTGTTGTCAATATGATAGTTACCAGAGATGGATGATTTCCCAAAGGATACTATTGTGCACTTCTTGGCATTTAGTTTTAGTCCATGTTCATTGTTATACACTAGCCTAATGATCACCAGGCCCTTTATAAGCCTAGCTGTACATTGCAAGCCAATTGTGTCCCTATGTATCATGGGCATTTATTAGCAGTGAGTATGCTGGTTAGTTTCTAGAGTTTATGTAGGGGGGGTGTTAATTTGGGCATTACTGTCTGCCTCCATCTATCAGAAACATGGGGGCCAGACTGTGGATACATTTCCAATTTATCATCCCATTGGTTAAGGTTGCATTTAAATAGGGTTAGGGATAGACTCTGCTTCATATGGACAGGGAGTCTGTTTCAGAGGATGATGATCACTAGAGACACTTATCTGTCTCATCAACATGAGTTAATTATCTCACAAGCAAAACTTAAGTCCTTATATCTAGTGGTTCTGATGCTGTTCATTTTGCAAATGTGCAAAAGTTCTATCAGAGCTATCTATCAGGATCCGAGGATAGATTTTATACTAGGCATAGATCACCTCTCAGTAACTTATGGGAGACAGTGTAGAGATATGGCTTTAAGGTGATTAATATAGGAGAATATATTTATACCCTGGATTCTTTTAGTTAGGAGCCTTTGTGGACATGCCAACTGTTAAGCATGTTTGGTCAGGTACATGCCAAATGGGGCATTATACTCAATGATGGGTTTGATATGGGCCAAATAAAGTGCCACTATAACTTCCTTTTTCAAAGGGCACTATAATGCATTTCTTGGCATTGAGGTTTACTCTGTGACTTTGGGACCAGTTATTTGTTTGTGTTAGACCCTCTTGTTAGATGCTTGTGTCATGGGGAATCTATGATAGCACACAATTTGCAGTCATCTCCAAACTTGGTCAGCCAACCAGTACACATTGGTATAAAAAATCCTTTGAAAATGTGATAGAAAGAAACAAATGCAGGTTCTCTGAAAAAAAAACAAGAAACAGTTGCACATCTTGTTGCTGAGTGTGATACACTCATGGCAGAGGGCTTATATACTGAAAGACTCAATAATGTGGAAAGACTTGCATTGGAGATTATGCAAACTCTACAGAGAAGTAGATGAAAAGCAATGGAAATATGAACCACAAAGCATTACAGAGAATGATGAAGTACATATCAAACAGGATCACCCATTTATGAGCACTTCAAAAAATAGATCCAAAAATAACATCATTAGTAGTCCATGAAAAAAGACAAATGTAGCGTTGACCACTGAAGTTGCTACACCCGCGGATTACAGTGTCTTACATACAGAATGGCACAAAGTCACAACATATCTGGATCTGCAGACAGAAACAAGAGCAATGTGGAAGAAAGACACCTAGAGAGTTCCAATAGTAGTAGGAAGGAAGTAATTCTGGGAGCACTGCAGATACTAAGAACGTAGGTGCCGGAAGCTGTTGAAGATTGGGGGGGGGGGTGGAGGGTGAGAGGGGCACTTGATCTAAAATGGCAATTTTTTAAAAATGATTTACTACCACAACATAGGTTCACTTAGAGGACATTTTAAGCTTAGCCAATTTCCCTTTTGGTGCTTGAATTTACATTTCCTGATTGGTCTTACTTATTCCATGGCTGATAATTGTACATTAGCCCTAGTGAAAATAACTGATCATACCATAGATAATTTGAAGAGACCCATGTAAGGGATGCAACATTTAGGAACTGCCTCTCTCTATCCATTAGTGGCATGAGGGACAATCCTGGAGTACATTTTCTATTACCTATCCTTAGATCTAAGTTGCATTTGAACATGGACAGGGATGAGCTTTGTTTTACTTGAATGGATAGTCTGAAATCCTCTGCCGCTCCAGCAGCCCCCTCTCCAGCCACTCCAGTGTTCCATGACTTGGCTATTTCTCCTCAGTTACCATAAACACTGTTCAAACCTGTCAGCGTGCATACTGTTTTCTTATTTACTTCCACAGTGTTTACAGAAATTGAAATAAAACAGCACAAAACACTGAGCCATTTGCTAAACAAACAATACAGTCTTGCAATGAAAACAGACTTTGCATGAGCAGTAAACTTCTCTGCCTTTGAAACTCACATTAATTGAAAAGGCATTAAAACTC
Organism: Protopterus annectens; assembly: GCF_019279795.1. NCBI lineage: Eukaryota > Metazoa > Chordata > Ceratodontiformes > Protopteridae > Protopterus > Protopterus annectens. The sequence goes on along the minus strand of NC_056729.1, from coordinate 1,609,691,855 downwards.
ACATTCAAAGAACATGCATCTGACCAGTGGAGGATTATGTTTACCTTTGGGTTGTTTTCAAATCACAGGCTTCTTGCACACATTGTTAGGGATATGCA